>NC_042968.1:14367480-14423079 GCF_901001165.1 Salmo trutta
TGAAACACTTTAATTTGCTCTTGCATGGGGTAATGTGCAAATGACAAGAGCAATCTGAAATTAATGGAAGACAATGTAGGAGCTGCACGTCAAGGCATTGTTTTAATTATGAATCCTGAAAGCCAATTAAACCACAACCACACTGGCGGTGAATTTTCAGACTATTTGGCAAGATGGAGAGATGGAGAGAGAGATACTGTATGGAGGAGTCAGAGTGAGATTAGGAGAGATGGAGATGGGGGGATAACCGGCCTATCTCACACAGCCTTCAGCTTTGTCCTCTTCCCCTCTCTCTATCTCCCACAAGCAATCTGATTTTCTTATTCACTTGCTGTCCTTGCATCCCCTTTCTATTTTCTTATTTCTCCATGCTTCTGCATCTACTCGGAATCTCCTTATCACACCTTCCTCGCCTAATCTTCGCTCTCCTCCTCCGCTCTTCTCCTCCATTCCCTCTCTCCTCTTTATCTTGTTCAACAGCTCATACTCTCTGCCTCTCACTCTGTGGAATTACAAGGATTAGGACCCTCTCCCTGCTGGCCCGTGGACACACACACACACACACACACGATAGGAAGAGGGCATCAGTTGTTTTGAGGTCTGATTTACACTGTCAAGGTTGAGTTTCAACGTAGGACAGCCTCTTGGTTTCCTTTCTCTCTCTCTCTCTCTCTCTCTCTCTCTCTCTCTCTCTCTCTCTCTCTCTCTCTCTCTCTCTCTCTCTCTCTCTCTCTCTCTCTCTCTCTCTGCCATCTGATCTTCTCCACATCAGCACATAGGTCCAGTGAATAGGCCTAGCCTTGATACATAACAAAGTGTGAAAACGTATTCATCGGACTCTTTTCTTTATAAACTGTATGACAAAGGGGCTTTGTGCCGTTACAAATAACAGAGATATAAGGCTAGTCTCTCAGCTCAGTAATCTACACACTGAAAAGTAACACTGGGCAGAGAGTGTTTTCCAGAAAGCTGATCAACAAAACAGATGACAATAAAAAAAGTATTTGTGACGAATAAGTGTTCATTTTGAGTAGAATAAGAATTTGTCATATTTAGAAAACACACAGGGGTTTATACTGATTTAATATTGACACTCTTTATTTGTAAACATACATAGATACACTTATCTTACATCTAGCCTACAGTACATTCCAGATGACAGGTCTGTAAACATCACTGTGTGCGAGTTATAAGCATATGCAATGTGGCTTAATACAATGTGAGCTGTAGTATTTGGTTACAGGGGGAATATATTATGCACTGGGTGATGGGTGGGTAGGATGGGGACAGGATGAGGAGTACGGTGAAGTTGTGTTCTGGGGGGGGGGCAGATTAGAAGGTGCGAGACAGCAGATGGGTCTAAAAAAGCCCCCAGCTCCCGACACTGAACAACGACTGGGGGTGGGGATGATATTGAGGTGGCAAATCATTGTATGTATTGTAATAAATGTATTATATACAGATAGTATGACGAGTCTTAATCGATAGCACCTGATTAATGAGGAAACGTACATTTTAAGAGTATGGAAAACAGCAACAAAAATCTTAAACAAATCTTTCTTAAAACGTCCCAGTACATTCCCAAACATATACCATCCCTCCACTCCACATTAAAAAAAAAACAGATTGAAGACATGAGTTTCAAATTGTAATCGAAGACCGACTGACATGTGCAAAAATACATAAACACAAGCATGTTTTTGTCTTTCTGTTAGTAATGTGTATGTGGATCAATTGAGAGAGGACTTGAGCAGAAGAGATGTTGACAAGAGATGAGATGAGCAAAGTCATGATGCCCCGACCATATGGATTAGGTACTGTGATGCTCGTCTCGCTCCCAGATGGCGCCTGCAGCTAGAATAAGAGAAAAGCCGTTGTTTTACCATCACAACTTTTATAATAAGGGAACGGGAGAGAAAAAGGAACAAAATATGTATGCATTAGAAATCTGTTCCCTATTTGGAGCTGGTGTCCAGAAGGGATCTTTCCTGAGAGAAAACACCCAGTAGTCCAGTAATGAACTCATATGATAATGAATGCCTAATTATGTCTGTCTATAGACGACCATGCTAGGCTGCTTACACCCTCTGCCCCGTGACCCGCTTTTGACAAACTGTCACTTCATCTCGCCACATCATAGAAGGGCTTATCAAACATGACCTCGAAATAGACAGGCTTCTGCACACCCCTACCTCCCCCAGCGCCTCGTCTGCCCCCACCGCACCATCTCTGGTCCTGAGTGGGTGTGTGGACATGGTGACACCTAAAGATGATTGTGCGCGATGGGGGGAGGACTGGAAGAGAGGGGGTCTGGCAGCAGTGCTTTGTGGGTATGAATTCCTCCTCTGACAGAGTCGTGTCTATTTGCCCTGGGTGCTGCGAGGATATGATGTGACGGGGTTGTTTTAGCAGGCGTGGCACGGCGGGAGGATTCTGTTGTCTGGCGAAGCTGTCATTACTCTTAGCCCTGTGAGTCCAAACACATTAAGCCCCAGTGAGAATGATGCCCCTTCACTCTCCATTTGACTGTGTGCTCAGATAAAACTCACATAACGACATGCCTGTCTAATTTCCGTGCCACTCACGCTGGCTCGAAAGTGATGATGATAATCTATGGTATTGTTGCGTTTTCAAACCATATGGTTTACAACCATTATGCTAACCTCACATGCTGTGTGCAGATGAAAGAGGAAAGGGGTGAATAGAAAGGTGTATTTGTCGGCTTATGTGTAGTGACTAAATATGACGGAATAATCTGCTTGGTAATGTATAGTACCTGTCGTACAATACAACGCCACCTTCAGGGCTGTACATGCTACTGCAAGTCCGTGACCTTCCCTGGGCTCACCCTCAACATCTCATAGTTCACCTCTCCCAGCAGCTATACGGCGGAGTTACTACAATGTGGTTTCCATGACGACCAATGCTCTAACGTTTTCCATTTCTCTCACATCGACACTAGTACTGCTATTAGGTGTTGAGACCTACCATACTATTACTGAAGAAAAATATAAAAAACCACATGTAAAGTGTTGGTCCCATGTTTCATGAGATGTAATAGAATATACAAGAAATGTTCCATCAGCACAACAAGCTTATTTCTCTCAAATGTTGTGCACAAATTTGTTTACATCCCTGTTAGTGAGCCAAGATAATCTATCCACCTAACAGGTGTGGCATATTAAGAAGAGAATTAAAATGCATGATCATTACACAGTTGCTCCTAGTGCTGGGGACAATAAAAGGCCACTCTAAAATGTTGTCACACAACACAAGGCCACAGATGTCTCTTGTTTTGAGGGAGTGTGCAATTGGCATGCTGACTGCAGGAATGTCCACCAGAGCTGTTGCCAGAGAATTTAATGTTAATTTGAATGTTAATTTCTCCACTAACGTCATTTTAGAGAATTTGTCAGTACGTCCAACCGGCCTCAAAACCGCATTTCCATGTGTAAACACGCCAAACCAGGACCTCCAGATCCAGCTTCTTCCCCTGTGGGATCATCTGAGACCAGCCACCCGGACAGCTGATGAAACTGTTTTTGTCTGTAATAAAGCCATTTTGTGGGGAAAAACCCATTCTGATTGGCTGGGCCTGGCTCTCCAGTGGGTGGGCCTATGCCCTTCCAGGCCCACCCATGGCTGCGCCCCTGCCCAGTCATGTGAAATCCACAGATTAGGGCCTAATGAATTTATTTCAATTGACCGATTTCCTAATATGAACCAGCAAAATCGTTTCAATTGTTGCATGTTTATATTTTTGTTCAGTAGACATGGCAAATTGAACAAATATTGAATTGAGAGCCTTCTCTCTGCCTTTGTCTGTCTGTCTCTCACTCTGACACCACCAGCACAGAGAGGCGGCTGCCTCTTGATATCGTACTTGATATCAGACTTGATATCTGACTTGACATCATTGGCCACTTTAATAAATGGAACACTAGTTACATTAATAAATACTCATCTCATATGTATATACTGTATACTGTATATTACACTATCTATTCTTTACTATCTATTGCATCTTAGCCGCTCTGTCACTGCTCATCCATATATTTTATATTTATATATTCTCATCCCATTCCTGTACTAGATTGTGTGTATTAGGTTTTGTTGTGGAATTGTTAGATATTAACTGTTAGATACTGTCGGATCAAGAAGCGTAAGCATTTCGCTACACTCGCAATAACACCTGCTAAACATGTGTATGTGACCAATACAAGTTGATTTGATATATTAGAAAAATACAGGCCCAGATATATACATTTGTCTACATGGAGTCATGCACACACTGTATGTGTGCTCTCACACCTGCTTTTACAAACGTACATTCACATGCACACCACACACACAGCAACACTAACACATACTCTGTCATTCTGTCTCCTCCTCTTTGTGACGTGTAACCCATCCATCTGCAGTGCTCTCTGGTGTTTTTCTCCTGTCACCATGGGGATCCACATCTGCTGGAGCAGGAGAGGAGATGCAGAATTGCTACAGAGCAGAGATACAAGAAACAGTGATTACGGTTGCAAAGGGAGGGTATATTACTGGAAACTTTCAAAGTTGACCAGTAAACTACCAGAATGTTGGTATCTTTCAGGGATTTTATATAATCTATCAGACATCTAGTGGCCCTTTTGGGTACTTCAGATTATCACAGGTGTCTGTAATTATTTCTGGACCTCTGTGCAGCTGTATCACATGTAAAATATATCAAATCATTGAATAAGATGATTTAAAAAATAAAAAATGGAATGACAAAGCTGTAATACATTATTCTAAATATAAACCATCAATTTAGTGAATACCATTAGTGTTAAATATGAGGGTTTCAG
Source organism: Salmo trutta (assembly GCF_901001165.1). Taxonomy (NCBI): domain Eukaryota; kingdom Metazoa; phylum Chordata; class Actinopteri; order Salmoniformes; family Salmonidae; genus Salmo; species Salmo trutta. The sequence continues at coordinate 14,372,319 of NC_042968.1, forward strand.
CATTAAATATTCTTTATGTATTTATTTTTTTACAAACTTATTTAATTTACAGTGACAATAAGAATTTGTTGTCAATGTTTTGGCGCCAAACTGGTGGCAGTTGTGAAAAAAGTCAATAGTTGGAATAGTTGCAGAGTTAATTGAAAATAATGCTATTGTTGATTAGATGTTTTTTTCATTAATTAAGCTATTTTCTCTTGAACCATATGGTCTACCTACTAGAAACTCATGGACAATATGGACACAGATATAAATAAATGAATACTATATATTAATAATAAATTAATAATAATATAAATTGCCAAAGTTAAAAAAAGATTGCCATAGATTTTCTGTTAATTACCAAAATTACTTTGGTAAATGACCTGTAGAATTGCAACCCTACCAGTGATACACACCTCTGTCTCACCTTTCAATGTGTGGCAGAGCTACAGCTGCACTCTACCTGGGGTGTCACTGACGCTATGTCTGATCTTCATGTCTTATCTTTTCTATTAGGCAGTGAGAATTGTTAATGTACGTACTAATCAAATCAAACTTTATTTGTCACATGTGCTGTGAAATTCTTACTTACAAGCCCTTAACCAACAGTGCAGTTCAAGAAAGAGCTAGAAAATATTTACCAAATAAACTAAAGTAAAAAATGATAAAAAGTAACACAATAAAATAACAATAACGAGGCTATATACAAGGGGTACTGGTACCGAGTCAATGTACAGGTTAGTCAAGGTAATTTGTACATGTAGGTAGGGGTGAAGTGACTATGCATAGATAATAAACAATGTAAAAAGTCAATTTGATTAATTGTTCAGTAGTCTTATGGCTTGGGGGTAGAAGCTGTTAAGGAGCTTTTTGGACCTAGACTTGGCGCTCCGGTACTGCTTGTCGTGCGGTAGCAGAGAAAACAGTCTATGACTTGGGTGACTGGAGTCTCACAATTTTTGGGGCTTTCCTCTGACTAGTATATAGGTCCTGGTTGGCAGGAAGCATGGCCCCGTACGCACTACCCTCTGTAGCGCCTTACGGTCAGATGCCGAGCAGTTGCCATACCAGGCGGTGATGCAATGGGTCAGGATGCTCTTGATGGTGCAGCTGTAGAGTAGAACTTTTTGAGGATCTGGGGACCCATGCCAAATCTTTTCAGTCTCCTGAGGGGGAAAAGGTGTTGTTGCGCCCTCTTTACGACTGTCTTGGTGTGTTTGGACCATGATAGTTTGTTGGTGATGATGACACCAAGGAACTTGAAACTCTCAACCCGCTCCACTACAGCCCGTTGATGTTAATGGGGGCCTGTTCGGCCCATTCTTTCCTATAGTCCACAATCAGCTCCTTTGTTTTGCTCACATTGAGGGAGCAGGGCCTCTGAAGATTTCTGATAGAACCAGATGTAACAGGAGATGTTTTAGATGTAAAGACAAAAGAGAGACGGGTTGGGGTTGATGTAAAATGACGCAAGAGAGAAAGAGGGAGAGAGGGATGTGGAGGTCTGGAGAAGTGCAGTGTCATGCAGGCCAGTGTAGAGTGTATCATTGGGGTGTGGCCTTGCTGGGAAAAACGCCTCCAACCCCCTTTTCACACACACACACACACACACACACACACACACACACACACGCACACACACACACACACACACACACACACACACACACACACACACACACACACACACACACACACACAGAGTAGTAGGTCTCAGCCTCCAGATGGCCCCCGACCCAACAGGTGCTCCCTGGGCGGGGGAGGGCTGAGAGGTCTGACATCTGCTGCCCACTCACTACACTACCCTCTCTGACAGACTGCCTACTCCCAGCCACACACCCTGTGTTATCTCTGGACACGTACATATACGCACCAATCTTCATCCAAACACAACCACCCAGAAACACACACATTGCATAAATTCAAGCAAAACACACAAACTGCCGCCAACCACAACAACATAAATAAACACAATGGATGCCGTATGGTAAAACACATGGCCTAACTCTACGTTCACACAGTGACAAACACGCGGGCGTGCACAGTGTAACACCTCTCCTGCTCACTGAGTCCTGTTTGTATTCTATGGGATCACAGCCCCAGGGCCAGGCATTATTTCTGTCTGTCTGTCTGTCTGTCTGTCTCCTCTGGTTTCTACAGCATCATCCAACACAGAGCCAAGGACAATATGGTTTAATGCTCAAAAGGCTGCGGCTGCGTGATACAATAACGAATTAACATGCGTGGCCTTGGGTGTTATGAAGGACACAATGAATATGGATGGCATTGGTTTTAACACTGCAAGATAATTAGAGGGCATTGATTCATTTTGGCTGATCTATCGCATCAATATGTATTCTGGTCTTTTAGTTCACTGTTGGCTTGTTTAATTGCTTATTCAAGTGAGATATTCAGGAGACACGCTTCATTGATAAAGCCACAATCATGGAGGGAAGTGGTTTTCTATTCCTATTACAGCAAATTTGGCAACTTATTGCCAATTACTTTCAACATTGATTGGTAACTTGAAATACTTGGACAGATTGTTTTCCCTACGTCTGCTCACTCCGCTGCCTTGAATCTATTTTGGAAGAAAATTGCTCCCTGGTCTCACACATCTTTCTCTTGGATGTGGAAGTGAAAACAAAGGGATGTGTAAATTATGTTTTGCACAACCAAAATAATCTGTGAGAATCATCCATGATTTACAAACATGCTAGTTGTCAGAGCAATGCTTCATTCTCACATACTGTATGGGTGAAATCAGAGTTTCTAATGTTAATACGCAATGGGAAAATACCTGTCCAAATTCTGGACATCCAGTACAGTACTACGCCAGATCACTGGATAAAAATCAGATTACAGTTTAATCATCAGGCCTCTAAACACCATTTTTCAGTTGATGTATTCATTGTGTCACTGACATCCTCTCCTTGATGTGAGTGACAGTTCTCTGGGTGTGTCCTCATGTAGCAAGCCAGGCAGGAGCCAGAGGTTTGGACACACATAAACAGATGATAGTGGCGGGCAGGGCGGGTAGCAGTGGGCGCGTCCTCGTTAGCACCAGAAGTGTAGAGCTAAATTGGGCCCCGTCGTCTCCCCTGATCTGCTCTGCCGTCACACCTGCTCTCCAACCCTGCAGCTGTCAGTCAGCCCTGTCAACACACACACACGCTGCCCCCGCCAGGCAAGGGAGAACAATGGAGCCCCGATACAGAGGATCACATCCATATCTCTCTCTCTGCCTCAGTCTTTCTTTCTCCCTCTCTCTTTCTGTCAGTCTTCCCTCCATCTGTTGTTAAGAAGACTACCGCTGACCTGCTTTACAGTTACCAGGGCTGTGATGCTTCCTTTCTCCAGCACACACACGGTTAATCCTCTCATTACTGGGCTTCACAGGCTGAGTGGGGAAAAGGGGGGAGGTGAGGAGGAGGTGAGGAGGAGGGGATTGACAGATGGCATATGGAGCGTGTTCTGTCAGGGCAGAGGGAGACAGGGGTGCTTTTAAATAGACCATACCCCTGGCTGGGCAGGGCCTGGGCAGTCTGACTGGGATTACATTAACCAGATGAATACCTCAGCAGCGATGGTTCACCTCATGGTTCCTACTACTCCCCCCTCCAGCTCCTACTGCCACAGTCCCCCTCACACCATGTCACTCTACTGTTACGGGTCAGAATACGGCACACTAAACAGTACATACTGTACTATACAGCCACATACTGTACAGACACTGGCTGTTGAGTAAACATTCACACTGTGGCGCGACAGCGTATCTGCTGACGTTTTGTTAGTGTGGCAATGTGTTGATTTCTGTCCCTATTCAAATAAACCATAAATAAATACAATTGTGGAGATACTGCATTACAACAATATATTAATGCATTACAACTTCTAATATTTGCATTTGATCTTTGTGTGTTGCTCATGAGAAGGCAGCAGTAATCTATACTGACCTAAACAGATCGCAACCTTTTTCAACTCATTAATCATGGTGTTAAGTCTCTACATGGTTTGGGTCTTTGTATGTCTCCCAGTGAGCACTGGTAAGAATGAAAAGACAGACCAGGCATAAAAGAGAGCGAGGTCAAAGGGTCAGTGGGGTCATGACCTTATCTGCCAGTTAGCATGTACCTGCCCTGTCTAGGCACCATCTCTGGTCAACTCCTCTCAGACCATCTGCCTGGTCTGACCACACACAGCTGACCCCCGACCTCTCAGCCCCGCCAGGCCATACATTAACATTTGACATTTTTATCATTTAGCAGAGACATTAGGGTTAAGTGCCTTGCTCAAGCACACATACACATTTTTTCACCTAGTTGGCTCAGGAATTTGAACCAGTGACCTTTCGTTTACTGGCCCAACACTCTTAACCACTAGACTACCAGCCGCCCACTCCCATCGCCCAGCACTCCCCATCTCCCTGTTTCCATCCCTGACCGTCTGCCTGTCTAGTTCAGTCTCACATCCTCTCTCTCTATCCCTGCTCTCTATCCCCCCCTTTCTAACTGAAACAGCGTGACCTCCCACCAGCACACTCACACACTGGCTCCCTCAACAATATTGCTTTTGAACAAGCTCCAATAAACAAACAATTACCAGAAAGGATGACTTATAAGGCTGAATTGCTTCATGATGGCGATGCGTTTAATTTCAGATTTCACAGTCCCCCGGAACAGAAGACAGGAGGCCAAACCCAATATGCTCTCTCTTTCCCAGGCTCTGAGCCTGTTGTGTGTGAGAATGAACACACACACACACACACACACACGCAGGCACGCACGTACACACCCACTCACCGACTTCCGCACCCTGGCTGTTTTGGATGGTCTTTAATTGACTCATAGCCTAATGTCCCATTTTCATGTTAATGTATGGAAGTAACGCATAATGACTAGAAGGGACATTCATCTCTATCTGGGGTTTACATGATCCCATAACTGCCTTGCAAATTAAACTGTTCAATCTACAGCCATATATAATCATTAGGGGCAAGTGACCACAGTTTCAGTACACATCTAAAGTAATGGATTGATAAAGTTGTTACGGCAGTGCCCTGGAGTAAGTAAGTAGTCCTTCACAAGGCTGCCTGACCGCAACTCGCCATAACGACTAACATAAAAAATACATCTAGATCAATACATAGCGAGATAAAACAATTTGAGGGGGATGTAAGTGCTGGCCTCGGGGAGTAGAGTTCTAACAAAGTGCTCATGTTCACCACTCCACCATGGGGATAACACTTCAGAAAGCTAGGGTCACATTGTCCTATACTGTAGATGGGGTCAAATGAAACAGTAGAAAAAAAGAGAAAAATTGGGCACTTAACAGGTGCAGACAGAGGAACGTATCAAAGAAAAAAAGAAATGGCCCGCAACTCTGGGATGGTGATTTAATCAGACGCACAAACAAGACCACGTATTGATCCGAGTTGGATCTTCGACATACACCACTGTGAAACACGCCTACTTAAATAACCTCTAGCGGAGACAAGAATCCTTTTGGATACATTCCCTCAACACTGTTTCCAAGAGGAAATAGATATAAAACCTTTTCTATAAAATGTGTTCTGCTCACAGGGTTCATGGCTATATAGGATACAGCTTATGTCAATTTGACGTCTAAAGTAGATTTTTTTGGGACATTTTAGCTAACCCTAAACTTAACCCAAATATCCTAGCCTGCTACGTTAATTCTCCTAACCTGCTTCGTAAGTTCTCCTAACCTGCTATGAAAAGTCAATTCTGACATAAGCTGTATCCCTTCTAGTCAAAACCGCTCGACAGGGTTTCCATTTTCCCTATATAAACATTGTATACAAAATGATTGACACATTTGTCTCACCTGTTTTTAATCTATTGCACACCTATATTACTTGACATGGCTATAAAAACCAACATGTATTCATGTTTTTCCCATATATGTCCCATTAATGTACTATATGTATTCAAATGACTGGATGTACATGCTTCTAGAGGTTATTTAAGTAGGTGTGTTTCACAGTGGCGTATGACCTGACGAAGATCTAACTCGGATCAATACGTGGTCTTTTTTGTGCGTCTGTTACAATCACCATGGGAGCATGCCAGAGTTGCGGACATTCTTTTTCATGAAATAAAACAGAACATCTTTCCCCCATAGTCTGTGAGTACAGTATAGAACTAGGGCACGACATTCCCCCTTGAGCCAGACAGGTACATCAACTCAGAATACCAGTATCTCAGAAATTGCTGCAGGGAGGTGTCCAGACAAAACTCTCGCTTTTCATTTTGTTAGTCGATTTCCGTTTTCAGGCCATCACTGGAGATAAGCCAGTCGTGAAAAACTAGAAATGCCATTTCATATTTAATTCTTGTATTGTTTCCTCTGCTCCTGTCATCTCTGCTCTCTGCAGTAACCCTCCATTGTCCTCCTGCTGGTATTGTTCTGTGGGCTTTGCATCTGCCAGCCATGAGCCATTGTTCAGCGCCATGCCACACAAACAGAGCTCAATTAGGCAGACGTCCTTTCTGTAGCAACGGGATTGTTTTGGGCAGATCTCCATCGCAGCACCTGTCTCACACATGTTCAGCCCACTGATGGGTCCATAACTTCACCCCTCTCAAATTATTACCATATAAATAGCACACGCTGCACATGTCTAGTTCCTAGAAAAAATGACTCATCTCATGAATACTTAAAATGAATAGTTAGATAGGAAGATGGAAATGGCACCCTCTCTTTTGTTGTGTTTGACATTTAATATCCTCAATGAGGATCTTTAATGAGAGAGGGCATGACTGGAGCATCATGTCTTACACCACAAGTTTGTATCCCAGAAAAGAGCATTGCTGTTCAGGCTGTGGCCGGTCCATCTCTGGGTCCAACGGGTGTCCTGTGGCTGGAAGTGGAAGTCCCCAACGGCTAGTTAGTCAGTCTATGGGTTGGATGCAGGAAGTACAGAGCGGTGATTGCATAATGAAAGCCAGGCAGTGGGCTGGATCCAATCTTCTTAAAGAGGAACCATGTGGTAGTCCCTTCCTCAAACACAAATCCACTAAGGCACACACACACACACACACACACACACACACACACACACACACACACACACACACACACACACACATAGAGAGAGATTGATTACAAACTCACAGAAACGGTCATCTGCACTCACACACAATAGTACATAATACATGCTACACTGCTGAATTGCAATGTCAATATGTACCTCTATATGGGAACCTATGAGCTCTCCTTACCTGTTAGTCACTGCTGGAACCCTTTCCTCACCAGTAGGACTGAATCTGTGACCCCTGATCCCTCAGTTGCTGCTACATGTCACGGTGCTGTGACCAGGCCGTTACCATGGGACCCTGTTGCCTGTAGGGTGGTGAGATGAAACCAGTGACCTCATTAACCCAGCCCATCAAAGATCCATTAATGGCTAATTCATTAGGCCCTTTCAAGCATCTCACCACCACAAATGTCTTAAAAGGGATATTTCAGGATTTTGGCAATGAAGCCCTTTATCTACTTCCCCAGAGTCAGATGAACTCGTGGTCGTGGATACCATTTTTATGTCTCTGCGTGCCTTTTGAAGGAAGATGCTAACTAGCGTAAGCAGGATTGCTAACTAGCATTAGAACGGTGGCTAACTAGCATTAGCACAATGACTGGAAGTATATGGTAACTGCTAGCATGCTAGTAGATACTATAGACTTTGTCATTGCGCTAACGCTCGTTAGCATTGGCTCGCTAAACTACCTCTAACTTCCTTCATACTGGATGCATAAAAATGGTATCCATGCGTTCATCTGACTTTGAGAAAGTAGATAAAAGGGATACTTTGGAATGTTGGCCCTTTAACAAAACCAGACAGATAGCAAATAGAGGGGAAGACATGCCTAAGAATGTCATGTTAATTCAAAGGAGCATATTTCTGTGTGTGTGTGTGTGTGTGTGTGTGTGTGTGTGTGTGTGTGTGTGTGTGTGTGTGTGTGTGTGTGTGTGTGTGTGTGTGTGTGTGTGTGTGTGTGTGTATGTTTGTTTGTGTGTGAGGGTGCGTGCGTGCGTGCGATGTAACAATGTGTGGCTGACACACAAGCATGTCACATGAAAAGCGAAGGGTTTTCTTGTTGTTTGCCATCACAGTGCTTTTAGAGACTATAAATAAATAACTGAACCAGGGGTAGACAGTATTAACAGATTTCCATATCCATCCAACTGTTGTGTCACATCATAAGGTTAATTAATATGTAATAAGATCAGCCATCACCAAAGGATTTATTGTACCTACTCTTAGAAAAAAAGTGTCATTTAGAACCTAAAAGGGTTCTTCAGCTGTCCCCATAGGAGAAGCCTTTGAAGAACCCTTTTTGGTTCCAGCTAGAACCCTTTTTAGTTCCAGCTAGAACCTTTTTTGTTTCCAGCTGGAACCCTTTCCACAGAGGGTTCTACCTGGAACCCAAAAGGGTCCTCCTATGGGGACAGCTGAAGAACCTCTTTGGAGCCCTTTTTCCTAAAAGTATGTGGGGAGGACGCAACAACAAAGGATCATAACCATCATATGGTAAAAGCATCATTGTTATTATTTACAGCACAGTTTGGGAGCATGCTACATATCAGCATTAGAGGTTCATTCACCTGACAACACAACAGTCTCCACCACTTTAGAATGACATACCTTTCTGTTAAGTTTGTGATGGCGTATCCTAGGGACACATAATAAAGTATGCTTGTCACAGACAATTACGTAAGCAATGTGTGCTTAGCTTTCTGTTAATACTCAATCTGTGATTACTTCATGCAGTTTTACAGTACATTACAAATTACACAAACAGACAAAACCTGCATTAGAAACCGCACTAATGTGTCTGTGTACCCATAATTCTGTGGAAAACAATTTGTTTTTACTTATTATCTGAAGAGACTTGTAAAAAACGTGAAATAAGAAACTATATAATTCATACCATTTATATTATCATCTGTTTTGATCAACACAACTACTGCTATCTAATTCAACAGGGTCGGCTCTGATGGAATACGTTATCTTGTCACTGAAATAGATACTCTTAATCTGTTCACAAACTTCCTGGCTTAAGAACTACAGCTAATTAACCAGACGTGAAAACAGGAATACATTTTAATATTGATTTTCACCGCCCCCTTTCTCCCCAGTGCATTGTGTGTGTGTGCGTGCGCACGAGTATGATTATGAATATTTTAAGAGCACATTTAACACGGTGAAGCCATACTGCCTGAGAGAGGGATTTGCGCCCACTCTTCAGCTAATGACCCTGGGCGCTTCCAGCAAGCTTCCTCATATTTTAAAGAAAGTCGATAGCGCGCCAGCCCAGTCAGCAGCATTAAGATTCATACAGACGCCACGGGACTTGAAAAAATTAATAACACGCGTGCCTAACAATCCTTCCTGCGATTTAGTGGAGCACTGAACCCCTCTGCTTGAAATGCAAAGTGGTAATGAATACACAGACAAGATGAATTCTGAACACGCATCCCCCTCAACACACACACACTCACATCCTCTACCTACACACCCTCCTCCCCCACCACTACCACCACTCAAAGTACACAGAGGGAGAAAAAAGTTCAGAGCCTCTTTAAGACTTGAGATATGGCGCCTCTGAACAAAAGCTTTTCACATTTCACATCACTGCCTGTGATGAATTTTTGAAGACTTCATATTTGCAGCTGTGGGGAGGCATTGACAGGTCCACTCGCTACAAGGTCGACTATTTTCAAGAATCAATCCCAACATCTCTCTGGTTGTTTACGACAGGCGTGAAGTGTTCACTAGTATGGAGGGCTTTCTGAGGCTCCCTTGTTGAAAAATGGGACAGGTCTGTCAGGAGCTGGCAGTTCACAGAATGAAGACAATAACAGCTGAGGGTGCAGTCACAGTGCACAGCTACACAGAGGAGTCTGCTCTCAGCTACAGAGAGAAGGTGAGGACACAGAACTAGAGGACAATGAAGATCCACTGTGGGATTAGAGAGGGGCTCTGTAGATACGGCGTGTGACGTTTCTGGATGGAGGGACAAGTTAACTATGTGTGACTGATTATGTCAGATCATTACCAAGAAATCCTGGATATTGATTAGACTATTCCCCTAACAAATATACCCCTGGGTTAACACTTCACAGTAAAAAGTTATAATGCTTGATTACTTGTTAAGCATGTATGAGCCTTCAGAGAGCCTATAAGCTCTGTGATGATAGACTCTTCCATGTACAGCCACAGCCCCAGCCAGAGCACTGCAGCAGAGCTGGTACTGTTACGTTCTCCCTGGGAGGCTAGACAGCATATGGCACTGTCTCTCTGTGAACACACCACCCAAGCAGAGTGCCAGTCTCAGATAGAGGGGGAGAGAGAGGGGAGGAGTGTCACGTTCGTCGTAATGAGCGGACCAAGGCGCAGCGTGAGTTGAGTTCCACATACTTTATTTTACAGTGAAACTACAAAAAAAACAATAAACATAACCCGAATGTGAAAGCCGTAGTGCAACAAAACACTAACACAAACAATATCCCACAAACGCAAGTGGGAAAAAGGGCTACCTAAATATGATCCCCAATTAGAGGTAACAATTACCAGCTGCCTCTAATGGGGAACCATACAAACCACCAGCATAGAAATACAAACGCTAGAAACCCCCCTAGTCCACGCTCTGACCTATACACCATACAGTACCCCCCCCAAAGGTGCGGACTCCGACCGCAAAAACCTGAACCTAGATGGGGAGGGTTAGTGTGGGCAACTAGCGCTGGTGGCGGATGTAGCCCCCGCTCAGACCGCGGATCTGGCCCTGAAGCTGGGCTGAACGCCGTGCCCGGACTGAGCACAGAGGAAGGCTCCGGCCATGGAGCAGGACTGGACGCCCTGCCTGGACTGGGCAGCGGCGCAGAGGAAGGCTCCAGCCATGGAGCAGGACTGGACGCCGTGCCTGGACTGGGCACCGGCGCAGAGGAAGGATCCGGCCATGGAGCGGGACTGGACGCCGTGCCTGGACTGGGCACCGGTGCAGAGGAAGGTTCCGGCCATGGAGCGGGACTGGACACTGTGCCTGGACTGGGCACCGGCGCAGAGGAAGGCTCCGGCCATGGCACCAGCGCAGGAAGCTCCGGACCGTTGACCGCCGCTGGAATCTCCGGGCCATTGACCGCCGCTGGAAGCTCCGGACCGTGAACCGTCGCTGGAAGCTCCGGACTGTAAACCGTCACTGGAGTCTCCGGACCGTACACACGCACTAGTGGATGAGTACACACGCACTAGTGGACGAGTACGGGGAGCCAGCACAGGATGTACCGGGCTGGGGAGGCGCACTGGAGGCCTGGTGCGTGGAGCCGGCACAGGTGACACCGGACTGATGACACGCTCTTCAGGGCGAGTGCGAGGAACCGGCACAGGTGGCACCGGACTGGGGAGGCGCACTGAAGGCCTGGTGCGTGGAGCCAGCACGGGTGGCACCGGACTGATGACACACTCTTCAGGGCAAGTGCGAGGAACCGGCACAGGTGGCACCGGACTGATGACACGCTCCTCAGGGCGAGTGCGAGGAACCGGCACAGGACGTACCAGGCTGAGGAGGTGCACTGGAGGCCTGGTGCGTGGAGCCGGCACAGGTGGCACCGGACTGATGACACGCTCTTCAGGGCGAGTGCGAGGAACCGGCACAGGACGTACCAGGCTGAGGAGGTGCACTGAAGGCCTGGTGCGTGGAGCCGGCACAGGTGGCACCGGACTGATGACACGCTCTTCAGGGCGAGTGCGAGGAACCGGCACAGGACGTACCGGGCTGAGGAGGTGCACTGGAGGCCTGGTGCGTGGAGCCGGCACAGATGGCCGGCTCTTCAGGGCGAATGCGGTGCAGAACACACCTAACTAAGATTTCTCTCCTTTCTCTCTCCTCCAACAGCTCCATTGCCACCCCAACGGTCTCTGGCTCTCGGCTCGGCTTGACCAACAGCCCCTTGTGCCCCCCTATAACATTATTGGGGTTTCTGTGGCAGCGGACTGAAGACACACTCTTCAGGGCGAGTGCGGGGAGCTGGCACAGAACGTACCGGACTGGGGAGGCGTACTGGAGGCCTGGTGCATGGAGCCGACACAGGTGGCTCCGGACTGAAGACACGCTCTTCAGCACACCTGCGCTGCAGCATACTCCTTGCCAACACCTCTCTCCGGTATCCCTCATTAAACTCCTCTATCGATTGCCAGGCGGTCTCTGGCTCTAACTCTGCTCAGCCGACCGCCCCTTGTGCCCCCCCAAAAAAAAATCTTGGGGTTTCTGTGGCCACGGACCCCGGCGTTGTCGCTGTCCTTCCATCTTCCTTGGCGATTCCCTCCAAGGAAGTGTCTCACATCCTCCTAGGATTTCCTCCCATGTCCAAAACTCCTTTACCTCCATAACACGCTGCTTGGTCCTGCGTTGGTGGGATATTCTGTCACGTTCGTCGTAATGAGCGGACCAAGGCGCAGCGTGAGTTGAGTTCCACATACTTTATTTCACAGTGAAAATACCAAAAAAACAAGTAAACATAACCCAAACGTGAAAGCTGTAGTGCAACAAAACACTAACGCAAACAATATCCCACAAACGCAGGTGGGGAAAAGGGCTACCTAAATATGATCCTCAATTAGAGGTAACGATTACCAGCTGCCTCTAATTGGGAACCATACAAACCACCAACATAGAAATACAAACGCTAGAAACCCCCCTAGTCGCGCTCTGACCTATACACCATAGAGAACCCAGAGGGCTCTCTATGGTTAGGACGTGACAAGGAGGTGGTTAATGTAATGAGAGAAGAGTGAAGAGGAAGACAGACGGATGTCAAGCTTTGTGCAGAGAAATAGGATAGGGGAAATAAAAACAGTGCTCTGTGTTAAAAGAGGGGGATGTATGTTTCAGGTGATTTATTTCTCTCATGTCCACATAAACCACAAACATCATGTACTGCAAACACATGCAATGCCTTAAACATAATAAACACAATCCCTCCATTTGAATTTAGGAAGGAATTTGGCAATGTTCCTTAAATTAGGAACATATTGTGAAAGAGGACGTATATGGATTAGATTAAAGAATCAAAGTTGACATCTGGATGTAATATAACGTTTCCAAGTGCAAACCCCAAACAGAGCAAGACATTTTGTGTGGTGGCTTGCGGTGATGCCTCAACTCTAAAAGCGTCTGCTAAATGACATATATCTCTGAAAGTTAGAGTTAGTCTCGGAGTACATTTGGGAAAAGTCCTGATTGTCGGTCCTGCTCAATTGTTTCCATTTCCTTGGAAGAATGTTGAAAGGGAAAGAAGGGAATCTATAAGTCATTAGTGGGAAACCATCAGCCGGTCCATTGCTCTATGAAGTTTATAATAAAGCCAGTGGAGCAAGCCCCTCAGTGTCTGATTTATTGAGGATACCCGCTGGAGGAACCTTCACTAGTTATCACACTCCTATTCATCAGACTTCTTACTGTTTCTACCTGGTGCATAACTGTACAGTCAACATACTGTCACTGTGTGACCTGGAGGAAGCAGCTCCCACCTTCCATCTCAGCCCTGGCCTGGCCTGGCCTGGCCTGGGTTGGGTCACTTTGATTGAGTCCAAGCTCATATACAGTAAGTAGGTAGTAGGCTAGAGAGCCATTAATCCCCCATGCAGACAGAGCAGCTTTCCAAGGCCATCAGCAACTCACATAAGCAGCTCATCACCAGCCTGGTGCTCCATATGTGCCTCACACACCAAGGTCCCCAGTGGGCCTCAGCCCTGTGCAATGATACTGTCTGCATGCCTGTCTGCCAGCAAAGGGCAATTTTAAAGTCTCTAGTGCCACTGCCATGGCTAGTGAGCTGCATGGCTAGTCTGCCAACCCCATGGTTGTTTGTTGGCCAGGTCAGTACTGGAGGGTGGGGAGACGGGTGTCAGAGGTCAGGCACTGAGCAGCTGGGCCAATGACAATGCACACATTATAGCCGATACTAGATTGGCAAAACATCACACACACATAAACATACAAACACATACTGTACAAACAAAGATAGAGAGAGAGACATATACACCCCCACCACACGCACGCCATAACCTAATTTTAGCAGTTGCCACACAAAGGAATACCCCTCAGAAGCAGGAGGGTTTTTCCAAATCCACCTCCAGAGTGATTGGGATTCTTGGGGGCCAGCATTGATGACATATGCTGTGGGAAGATGGGCAGACAGGAGATGGGTCCAGTGTCATATCTGCAGTGTGTGTTTCAGAGTCCCGAGTGGTGATGATTGCTTATCCCCCACCACAGCACACATGTTTGGGATGCGGAACAGTTGGACGTGGCCGAGGGCTAAACTGGGTCAGAGCGACACAGATGGAGCCAAACTCCCAGTGGGCCACTATCAGCAGAACACGAAAAATAACTGCCTTTGAATCTTGACAGAAATGATCTGTTCGCCTACAAAGTCTTATTCGCTGTATAAAAAAAACATCCAGAATGAAACAAGCACTTGAAATCCAAATTAGGTCAGGTAGCTTGCTAGGGGCAAACCCCAGGCTCCAAAGTCATCTGGATGTCTGGATTGCTTAAATTTAATGGAAGATGTGCTTTTGTCAAAATTCTCTCCCTGATGTCAGGTATCACATACGTGGTTAATGCAAAAAAAAGAAAGTTGTTTTACACTTCAGTAGAGACTCGAGAGGTTTCTTTTCATGTTACTTTGAAAGAACATGACAGAGTTATCCTGAGAAGAGACACTGTATATCCCTTACAACTGGTGTGAGGACTCTGTAATCACCGAAGGAGATGGAACTGCTGACGTTTGGAAAAGGGTACAGTAGTAAAGCTCAGGGAATTGCCCCAGAAAGCTAGCATGTGGGCCTTTCATAGTAGACATTTTAATTAACGGTTCAGCATAAACCAAACATGTTTTTGCACAGATGGGGAGCACTAGGCATCAGTGAGGTCCCAGTCAGGTCCCAAAGAGTGTCACAGCTATCCAGTCATAGCAAAGCATGTGATACAATTCCTCTCCAGACATCTCTGTAAGAAGATAAACACTGTGTTAACCAAGGAGAGTGTCTCTTGTTCTGTTATTTATTCCCTCTGAGTTGAAAATATTTCTAAGAGCTTTTCTAACAAATGACCTCGGTGCCTCCGCATCGATCATTTTGAAAAGACTCAAAAGAGAGTGGAAAGGTCATCCATTCATTCGTAATCATTCCTTAGCAAAAGATTGAATGCATTTTTGTTCGCTTTGTACAGCAAAATTGTCAGCTGGCTTTTGAAAGCATCAACAACTTCTCCCAACAAGAAAAAAAAGCTGTATCTCTGTCTTTCGCCTAGAATAAACCATCGCCCAAGGAGACATATCCCAGTAAGCTTGGGTACAGCCCAAACGCAGTGGTCCCGGCCGTGGTGGTTAGTATGTGGGTGGCGTGAGATAGTCATATGTTTACAGTGCTGCATCTCTTGGATGGAAGTCAAGTTTGCAGCTGCAGCTCAGAATAATTCATCGCCCCCTCCACGCCCGGGAGGATCCACAGGTAGTTGATGAAGTGGCAGTGCCAAGCGTCCCAACTGGCGAAGACAAAGCGCAGCTGCTGAGAGTCAACGCGGCCAGATGCCGCTGCCGACGTACCATGTGTTCCAAGTGGGGCAAGAGGGGGAGAGTAGAGGCGCTTGCCAAGATCATTCTCACATGGTGCCAACCTGACACATGTTCTGGCACTCCCGACGGTTTCTTCTCCCAGCTCGCTCCTCTCCTTCCCTCAGATATGAGGGGGTCCTCTCTCACTCTCACACACTCTCTCCTGTCTGAAGTCTTATGCCAGTCCTGTGCCAACCGAAAGGGGAGTTGGCGCCCGCTGCCGGCCAAGTTGCACTCCCGCTCCGGAGCTCCGTCAAGACGGCAGGCGCTGGCTGGCATCCTGAGAGGAGAGCGGAGTGCCAAGCGTCTGTTCGCCAGGTCACCATGCCCCCCATTGTGTCCATCCCAGTATGCCTCTCCAGAGCAGCTCCATGTGTAGTGCTGAGTGGCTGGAATTCCAGATCTGCCTTATGGTATGTGTCAGCAACATGGCTGACCTCGACAGCCGCAAATAAGCCGTTTTAATCCAAACAAACATGGTGTTTGTGACCAAAGTACAAACGTAGAAAACAAAAATATGTATCCACATTCGACAGTTTAGGTCGTATCAGTATAGCGGTGTCATCTGTATGAATAATTACTGAGCCAATATTCTGATAAAGGGATGCTCTATGAAGATGATATAGCTGCTGGTGGCATCTTCTCGACTGGCGTTTCCTCTGTGAATGGAATGGCTCTCCCTTTGACGATACTACTTCTGAAACTGGAGGGGAGTTTTTCTGAGACAAAGCCTCCAGTTTCATAGGAACATGCCATCCTCGTTTGCAATGTAGGGGTTCAGGGAAGTGAAAACTTTTTGAATGAGTGCCATGTCTGAACAATTCTTATCTGAGGCCCGCGACTGCCAGCTGGTGGCTGAATGTGCCCGGCTCTGTGAGATGATGCCAAGCTAGTTGGCACACTGGAGAAGTGGCATAGAGTGATCTAATGCCAAAACAACTCTGTGTGGTGCATATCCCACTTTCTCTCCTAGTCCATCTCCCTCATGGCCCATGTCTTAGTTTGAATTGACACGTGTTCACAACAGAAGTCTTAGTGAGATTCTCAACAACAGATGCCACCAGGTTGAGGCAAGAGGAGGTGGAAAGAGATTAAAGTTTGCAAACTCCAAACATTGAGATTTGACATAGTTTACATGAATGAATGGGTTACTCATAGTCATAGAGGTTATATTAAGAGGTCAGTGAAGTCTTCTACCACTTGATTCCTAACCACTCTTGATCCAGGAAAACAAATCAACCCCTAAAATAAAATAGAATTGCCAAATTGCATAAACATAACTCAATTAAGAGGTTATTGGCTCTTTTGTGTTAAAGTGGAGTAGCATCTCCTCTTACTCCACACCTTTTCCTGGAAAGTGTAGCCTAACATCATAATAAAGCACAGATACATCTGTGTTTTAAAGTAGTCAAGCATTGCAGTATGAAAAATACTTGTTTGTACTATTGTTTATATATCCTGCAAATTTAACAAAACCTGGCTTTTCAGATTGCTTTGTTCCGTGTTTCACAACCAGAACCCTAAACTCTAGCTCCGGTTTCCATTCGGAGTTTTATTGTGACGCACCGTCACGAGAATGACCGGTGTTTGGGTAAGGTGAATATTTACATTAGCAGTAGGTTTGAATTACCAGGTTAGCAAACATTGCGCTCTTTGAGAAAACGGATATCGTTTAAACATACTAACATCGCATGTTAGAATGTAAAACACAGTCGGGTTTTCTCGCTAAAAATCAGAGTCTTCACCAGCATGATCTAGCTAGCTCAGTTAGCTAGCTGCTATTTATGAGCATATTCATTGAGTGGTGTTACGTTAGCTAACCAGTTAGCTGCACCATTACCCTCAAGTCCAAAGATCAAGTCAGGTGACAGACTGTTTGTTGAAGTTGCAGAGCTACTTCACTGTATCTGTAAAAGCTAAACTGTATACTAAAGTGATTGAAGCAAAAACCAAGTGTGCTCACACCACAAATTGATTATATTCTGTGCCACTGCCTGTCCCTGAAGGATTTGTCCTTTCAAAATAAACAGCTTGGCATAACAAGATATTTGCCAGCAGTCTAGCCTGCACAGTATTCATAGAGGTGTCACTGTGGATAAAGGCTAACTGCAAGCCTGTCAGAAATACAGTCATATCACTATAGCAGGGATAGCGTCTATTATGAAAACAATTTCACTTAGCCTATGTTAATTATGAATCTCTCTCAAAATGAACAGGTATTCCAATGTGACCATTGTGTGGCTTGACAGGATGGACTTTTTATGAGGATAACATTGGTAGCTTTGAGCAGCATAGTCTACCATCATGTTGCCAGGGGCAGTACGTCACTCAGTCCCTCTGTGGCGCTCTGCTTTGGCCTCTGGCTGCTTGCAGTGTGAGGCAGGGCCAGGGAGATGGCTGCTGGGACAGGTCCTGAGGAGAGCCTACACCTCCACAAGAGCAAGGCAGGTTGCAGCAGGGGACAGTGCCCCTGTGTTTTCCAGAGCCCAAGTGTACAGGGACAAGCTGGCCATAGTGGACGACAGTGGGAGCCACAGCTACAGGGACTTGTATGGCAGTAGTAGGGACCTGGCTGTGCGTATCAAGGCAGCTCTGGACTGTCCCTCTGGGGACCTGCAGGGGAAGCGCATCTCCTTCCTGTGTGCCAACGATGCCTCGTACACGGTAGCCCAGTGGGCATCCTGGATGTGTGGCGGCACGGCCGTGCCTCTCTACAGGAAGCACCCTCCGTCTGAGCTGGAGTACATCATCTCTGACTCCCAGAGCTCCCTGCTGGTGGCTGGGCAGCCGTACGCAGACATCATGGAGCCACTGGCCCACAGACTGGGACTGCCCTACCTGCAGCTGCCCCCCACCTCCAGCCTCAGCTCCCTGCTGGAAGCCCCAGAGAACCAGCCTGAGCCTGGCATCACAGACTGGGCCCAGCGTCCTGCCATGATCATCTACACCAGCGGCACCACAGGCAGGCCCAAAGGGGTTCTCCACACTCACAGCAACATTCAGGCCATGGTAAATTGATTATTCAATTGTTATATGCATGAATTGTGAGCATAAGATGAATACTATTGTAATTCTGTACACTGCCGTTTATCATAATGATGTACTGAGGCATGTTGAATATTTGATCAGGCAGAAGGTTGGACTGAATTTTGAAAGTTAAACTTCAGCTTTTTTTCATTACTGAT
Organism: Salmo trutta; assembly: GCF_901001165.1. Classification (NCBI taxonomy): domain Eukaryota; kingdom Metazoa; phylum Chordata; class Actinopteri; order Salmoniformes; family Salmonidae; genus Salmo; species Salmo trutta. Next base: position 14,391,131 of record NC_042968.1, read on the forward strand.
ACTAATCAGGTTTCCATCCAACCTTTTTAGGGCTCCTGAGTGGCGCAGCAGTCTAAGGCACTGCATCTCAGTGTTTGAGGCGTCACTACAGACACCCTGGTTCGAATCCAGGCTGTATTACAACCGGCCGTGATTGGGAGTCCAATAGGGCGGTTCACATTTGGCCCAGCGTCGTCTGGGTTTGGCCGGTGTAGGCTGTCATTGTAAATAAGAATTTGTTCTTAATTGACTTGCCTAGTTAAAATAAAGGTTAAGTTAAAATTTTGAGTAAAGTACGTATCGGATAAAAAAATGTCATGACAGTCCTGAAGGAAACATAACATTTTCGGTACATTTTCCAAACATCGACAAAATGAGGTGTCGGTAAAATGAATAATGCAAGAAATGTAGGTGGAAACGCTGTTATGAGCAAATATCGATATAATAATCATCATATCAAAGTAAACTTGGAGTCACGTGATGATATGGTGTGTGGTCCTCCCTCTACAACTCGTTGGGAAACCATGCAGTTTATTAAGCTTCAGATGAAATAAGTTATGATGAACTTCACAGGGTGGCGAAAGTGCAAGGTGATGAGCTTGATGCTGCTTTCAATGCTAAATATCGAGGGTCTTATTCTTCTGACATGATCATCGATGCTTGGCTGCCGTTTGATAGATCAAAATAAATTTCGCTCTTTTTTCCATAATAATCTCATCGTGTAGGCTATAACGCAAAATGTTTTGAGACAACTGTCAGTAGAGTTCAAAATGCGATGGAAACCCGGATAACTTCATTTTTATTTGGTACATGGAAATTTAACCGCAAAACACATGTTTATATGTACTACGTCATCACGCACAGCCTTTTATCTGCAACAAGTCAATTAAATGGAAACATAACTCATATTGTTTTTATAAGGATTTTATAATATTCGCATGAAAACCTGTCGCCAGTTGGATGGAAACGTAGTTAATGTTAGTATTTTTTTAATGTTTTATTTCCTGGTGTCGGTACTGTGAACTTCAGAGAAGTATTTTTCTCTTGAAGTATTAATAGGGGTTCTGTTGAGTTTTCTGTAGCCCTTTGGTAGTACGTAAGGGTGGGTTGGCGGGGGTTACACATACGACGGACACAGTGTCGTTTTGCTTTTGTTCCACATGAGCTTTCTGAATAATCGGCCAAATAATTTCATTACATGGGGCACTTCAGGCTGTGGAGGATTTATTTTGGTACATTTTCAACCACAATTGACCTGCATGTCCAATAGACTGGAAAATTAGATCACCCTCAATTAAGGAGCTTCATTTGGAAACGACAAGCTCAGGGAGGGAGCTCGGTGAGGAGACACAGAAGAGAAGGTTCCTGGAAGGTTGAGCGCTTGGGGACACTATCCATTCCCTCTGCTCCTTCCAGCTATCTGGCCCTGCTCACTAAAGACAGGGGTCAACTCTCTTCTTGCACGGTGGTTACATTAATAAGTATGTTTGATAAGGAGTGAAAGAAACCTTCAGGCAGGACCACCATGAACGCTTTTGAGTGAGCTACCCATCATTATGTAGAAAGGAAATGTCCAAAGAACTGGTAGGAACACATTGTATGACCAAATAGCTCAGTGGATCTCTCATGTCTCCCTCTCTCCCAGGTTCAGGGTCTGGTGTCAGAGTGGGGCTGGTCCAGAGATGATGTCATCCTTCACACCTTGCCCCTGCACCACGTCCACGGCATCGTCAACAAGCTGCTCTGCCCTCTCTGGGTGGGTGCCACCACCGTCATGCTGCCTACCTTCCAGCCTCAGAAGGTACATTGCAACTATAGTACACTACTACTGCTACTACTACTACTTGTAACATGCTGTTTCAGTTGACTCCCACCTCATGTCCTGTCTGTGTGCTGTCAGGTATTCTACTGCAGTCTGCCTTGTGTGTGTTAGCAGTAAGTAGTGCTCTGTAAGGGACTTGCGGGGATCCACTCCACAGACCTGAACAATGGAGACACACCGGGGTGGGAGGCGGGTGGGGAGTAGACGGGGGCTGCTGTTCAACCTTATCGGCTAGTTGTCAGCCATTGGCGCTAATTGTAGCAGTGTTGCTGTGCTGAAAGCACCGGGCCGAGGGCGTCAATAACAGAGCCTGGAGCTGAGCTGACATGGACAGGTCCATGATGCCCCCTCTGCCTCATCCCGCCGGGCCGCTGGGGGTCAGGGGTGGAGGCAGCCAGGCAGGCAGGCAGTGCTCCCCCCCAGACTGTCACACTAAGCGTTTGGGGCTGGGTGATGGATTGCCCTGTGTGGCTTTGTATCTGACCACGCCAACTCACAGCACAGGCTTTAGAGCCAGATCAATCGATGAGGTGACATTGAAGGATGATAGTGCTTGTTTTGAGGGGTGGTGGTGGAGTAGGTTAGGGGGGTGGTGTCAGAGGGGTTTTAAGGTCTAGGAGAACTTAATGGGAGTCAAGGGTATGATTGACAGGTAAGGGCTGTAGAGGACAACCAATAAAGAGGAGGTTTACTGTAGTATCAGAGCATTTCACTTTCTTTGTACCTAACCTGACCTTGTGTACAAAATAGACAGCAGACGCTTTGCTCTCACCCCTAAGGACGCCTTGTAGATTTTTCTTTCATTTTCTTGAAGTCATAATGAGAAACAAATCGATATACTATAATATATTAATGTAGCTCCAGGCTTTTTCTGAGTGACTGTCTAATAGACCGGTTAGACATTTTACTGAGAGTACACTATATTTACAAACCTTGTAGACACCCCTTCAAATGAGTGGATTTGGCTATTTCGGCCGCACCCGTTGCTGATAGGTGTATAAAATCGTGCACACAGCCATGCAATCTCCATAGACAAACATTTGCAGTGGAATGGCCTTACTGAAGAACTCAGTGACTTTCAACGTGGCACCATCATAGGATGCCACCTTTCCAACAAGTCAGTTCGTCAATTTCTGCCCTGCTAGAGCTGCCCCGGTCAACTGTAAGTGCTGTTATTGTGAAGTGGAAACATCTAAGAGCAACAACGGCTTAGCCACGAAGTGGTAGGCCACACAAGCTCACAGAACAGGACCGCTGAAACATGTACTGTAGCGTGTAAAAATTGTCTGTCCTTTGTTGCAACACTCACTACAGAGTTCCAAACTGCCTCTGGAAGCAACATCAGCCCAAGAAATGTTAGTATGGACTTTCATGAAATTAGTTTCCATAGTCGAGCAGCTGAACGTACACAAGCCTAAGATCACCATGCGCAATGCGAAGCGTCGGCTGGATGAGCTGCACTACCTGAGCCACTGAGCCACTACCTGAGCCACTCATGCTACCACTAGAGTGAAAGCACCGCCAGCATTCAAAAGTGACCAACACATCAGCCAGGAAGCATTGGAACTGAGAAGTGGTCTGTGGTCACCACCTGCACAACCACTCCTTTTTTGGGGGTGTTTTGCTACTTGCCTATAATTTCCACCTGTTGTCTATTCCATTAGCAGAACAGCATGTGCAATTTATTGTCAATCAGTGTTGCTTCCTAAGTGGACAGTTTGATTTCACAGAAGTGTGATTGACTTGGAGTTACATTGTGTTGTTTAAGTGTTCCCTTTATTTTTTTTAGCAGTATATATACACTGCTCAAAAAATAAAGGGAACACTTAAACAACACATCCTAGATCTGAATGAAATAAATAATCTTATTAAATACTTTTTTCTTTACATAGTTGAATGTGCTGACAAAAAAATCACACAAAAATAATCAATGGAAATCCAATTTATCAACCCATGGAGGTCTGGATTTGGAGTCACACTCAAAATGAAAGTGGAAAACCACACTACAGGCTGATCCAACTTTGATGTAATATCCTTAAAACAAGTCAAAATGAGGCTCAGTAGTGTGTGTGGTCTCCACGTGCCTGTATGACCTCCCTACAACGCCTGGGCATGCTCCTGATGAGGTGGCGGATGGTCTCCTGTGGGATCTCCTCCCAGACCTGGACTAAAGCATCCGCCAACTCCTGGACATTCTGTGGTGCAACGTGGCGTTAGTGGATGGAGCGAGACATGATGTCCCAGATGTGCTCAATTGGATTCAGGTCTGGGGAACGGGCGGGCCAGTCCATAGCATCAATGCCTTCCTCTTGCAGGAACTGCTGACACACTCCAGCCACATGAGGTCTAGCATTGTCTTGCATTAGGAGGAACCCAGGGCCAACCGCACCAGCATATGGTCTCACAAGGGGTCTGAGGATCTCATCTCGGTACCTAATGGCAGTCAGGCTACCTCTGGCGAGCACATGGAGGGCTGTGCGGCCCCCCAAAGAAATGCCACCCCACACCATGACTGACCCACCGCCAAACCGGTCATGCTGGAGGATGTTGCAGGCAGCAGAACGTTCTCCACGGCGTCTCCAGTCTCTGTCACGTCTGTCTCGCGCTCAGTGTGAACCTGCTTTCATCTGTGAAGAGCACAGGGCGCCAGTGGGGAATTTGCCAATCTTGGTGTTCTCTGGCAAATGCCAAACGTCCTGCACGGTGTTGGGCTGTAAGCACAACCCCCACCTGTGGACGTCGGGCCCTCATACCACACTCATGGAGTCTGTTTCTGACCGTTTGAGCAGACACATGCACATTTGTGGCCTGCTGGAGGTCATTTTGCAGGGCTCTGGTAGTGCTTCTCCTTCTCCTCCTTGCACAAAGGCAGAGGTAGCGGTCCTGCTGCTGGGTTGTTGCCCTCCTACGGCCTCCTCCACATCTCCTGATGTACTTACCTGTCTCCTGGTAGCGCCTCCATGCTCTGGACACTACGCTGACAGACACAGCAAACCTTCTTGCCACAGCTCGCATTGATGTGCCATCCTGGATGAGCTGCATTACCTGAGCCACTTGTGTGGGTTGTAGACTCCGTCTCATGCTACCACTAGAGTGAAAGCACCGCCAGCATTCAAAAGTGACCAAAACATCAGCCAGGAAGCATAGGAACTGAGAAGTGGTCTGTGGTCACCACCTGCTGAACCACTCCTTTATTGGGGGTGTCTTGCTTATTGCCTATAATTTCCACCTGTTGTGTATTCCATTTGCACAACAGCATGAGACATTTATTGTCAATCAGTGTTGCTTCCTAAGTGGACAGTTTGATTTCACAGAAGTGTGATTGACTTGGAGTTACATTGTGTTGTTTAAGTGTTCCCTTTATTTTTTTGAGCAGTATATATATATATATATATATATATATATATATATATATATTTTTTTTTTTTATTGGAGCTGGTGGGAGGAGCTATTGAAGGACGCGCTCATTGAAATGGAATGGTGTCAAACATGTGGAAACCACATTTATTCCATTCCAGCCATTACAATGATATATATACAGTTGAAGTCGGAAGTTTACATACACTTAGGTTGTAGTCAATAAAACTCGTTTTTCATCCACTCCACAAATTTCTTGTTAGCAAACTATAGTTTTAGCAAGTCGGTTAGCACATCAACTTTGTGCATGACACAAGTCATTTTTCCAACAATTGTTTACAGACAGATTATTTCACTTATAATTCACCTTATCACAATTCCAGTGGGTCAGAAGTTTACATCCAAAATTATGTCATGGCTTTAGAAGCTTCTAATAGGCTAATTGACATCATTTGAGTCAATTGGAGGTGTACCTGTGGATGTATTTCAAGGCCTACCTTCAAACTCAGTGGCTCTTTGCTTGGCATCATGGGAAAATCAAATAAATCAGCCAAGACCTCAGAAAAAGAATTGTAGACCTCCACAAGTCTGGTTCATCTTTGGTAGCAATTTCCAAATGCCTGAAGGTACCACGTTCATCTGTACAAACAATAGTACGCAAGTATAAACACCAGGGACCACGCAGCCGTCATACCACTCAGGAAGGAGACGCATTCTGTCTCCTAGAAATCTATGTACTTTGGTGTGAAAAGTGCAAATCAATCCCAGAACAACAGCAAAGGACCCTGTGAAGATGCTGGAGGAAACGGGTACAAAAGTATCTATATCCACAGTCAAACGTGTCCTATATCGACATAACCTGAAAGGCCGCTCAGCAAGGAAGAAGCCACTGCTCCAGTTTGCAACTGCAGATGGGGACAAAGATAGTACTTTTTGGAGAAATGTCCTCTGGTCTGATGAAACAAAAATAGAACTGTTTGGCCATACTGACCATCGTTATGTTTGGAGGAAAAAGGGGAGGCTAGCAAGTCGAAGAACACCATCCCAACCGTGAAGCACGGAGGTGGCAGCATCATGTTGTGGGGATGCTTTGCTGCAGGAGGGACTGGTGCACTTCGCAAACTAGATGACATCATGAGGACGGAAAATTATGTGGATATATTGAAGCAACATCTCAAGACATCAGTCAGGAAGTTAAAGCTTGGTCGCAAATGGGTCTTCCAAATGGACAATGACCCCAAGCATACTTCCAAAGTTGTGGCAAAATGGCTGAAGAACAACAAAGTCAAGGTATTGGAGTGGCCATCACAAAGCCCTGACCTCAATCCTATAGAAAATTTGTGGGCAGAACTGAAAAAGCGTGTGCGAGCAAGGAGGCCTACAAACCTGACTCAGTTACTCCAGCTTTGTCAGGAGGAATGGGCCAAAATTCACCCAACTTATTGTGGGAAGCTTGTGGAAGGCTACCCAAAACGTTTGACCCAAGTTAAACAATTTAAAGGCAATGCTACCAAATACTAATTGAGTGTATGTAAACTTATGACCCACTGGGAATGTGATGAAAGAAATAAAAGCTGAAATAAATTGTTCTCTCAACTATTATTCTGATATTTCACATTCTTAAAATAAAGTGGTGATCCTAACTGACCTAAGACAGGGAATTTATACTAGGATTAAATGTCAGGAATTGTGAAAAACTGAGTTTAAATGTATTTGGCTAAGGTGTATGTAAACTTCCGACTTCAACTGTATACTGAACAAAACTATAAATGCAACAATTTCAGCGATTTTACTGAGTTACATAGAATTAACTCGGTAATTGAAATAAATTTGTTAGGCCCTAATTTATGGATTTCAGATGACTGGGCAGGAGTGCAGCCATTGGTGGGCCTGGGAGTGCATAGGCCTACCCACTTGGGAGCCAGGCCCATCCACTGTGTAGCCAGACCCAGGCAATCAGAATAAGTTTTTCCCCACAAAAGGGCTTTATTCAGACAGAAATACTCCTCAGTTTCATCAGCTGTCCAGGTGGCTGGTCTCAGACTATGCTGCAGTTGAAGAAGCCAGATATGGAGGTCCTGGGCTGGTGTGGTTACACATGGTCTGCGGTTGTAATGCCAGTTGGACGTACTGGCAAATTCCCTAAAATAATGTTGGAAGCAGCTTATGGTAGAGAAATTAACATTTAATTCTCTGGCGATAGCTCTGGTGGACATTCCTGCAGTCATCATGCCAATTGCACACTCCCTCAAAACTTGAGGCATTTGTGGCATTGTGCTGTGTGACAAAACTGCACATTTTATAGTGGCCTTTTATTGTCCCTGGCACAAGGTGCACCTGTGTGATGATCATGCTGTTTAATCAGCTTCTTGATATGTCACACCTGTCAGATGTGTATATGAACACACACACTACCGGTCAAAAGTTTTAGAACACCTACTCATTCAAGGGTTTTTCTTATTATTTTTTTTTTACAATTTCTACATTATAGAATAATAGTGAAGACATCAAAACTATGAAATAACACACATGGAATCATGTAGTAACCAAAAAAGTGTTAAACAAATCAAATAGCCACCCTTTGCCTTGATGACAGCTTTGCTCACTCTTGGCATTCTCTCAACCAGCTTCATGAGGTAGTCACCTGGAATGCATTTCAATTAACAGGTGTGCCTTGTTAAAGTTAATTTGTGGAATTTCTTTCCCTCTTAATGCGTTTGAGTCAATCAGTTGTATTGTGACAAGGTGGGGTGGTATACAGATGATAGCCCTTTTTGGCAAAAGACCAAGTCCATATTATGGCAAGAACAGCTCAAATAAGTAAAGAGAAACGACAGTCCATTACTTTAAGACATGAAGGTCAGTCAATACGGTACATTTCAAGGTACTTTAAACGTTTCTTCAAGTGCAGTTGCAAAAACCTTCAAGCGCTATGATGAAACTGGCTCTCAAGAGGACCTCCACATGAATGGAAGACCCAGAGTTACCTCTGCTGCTGAGGATAGTGTTCATTAGTGTTATCGCCCAAATAAATGCTTCACAGAGTTCAAGTAACAGACACATCTCAACAGCAACTGTTCAGAGGAGACTGTGAATCAAACCTTCATGGTCAAATTGCTGCAAAGAAACCACTACTAAAGGACACCACTAATAATAAGAGAGTTGCTTAGGCCAAAAAAGGTGGAAATGTTTATTTTGGTCTGGAGTTCAAATTGAGATTTTTGTTTCCAACCGCGTGTCTTTGTGAGACGCGGTGTGGGTGAACGGATGATCTCTGCCTGTGTATTTCCCATCGGAAAGAATGGAGGAGGAGGTGTTATGATGTGGGGGTGCTTTGTTGGTGACACTGTCTGTAATTTATTTAGAATTCAAGGCACACTTAACCAGCATGGCTACCACAGCATTCTGCAGCGATACACCATCCCATCTGGTTTGGACTTAGTGGGACTATCATATGTTTTTCAACAGGACAATGACCGAACAAGAGAGTAATGGTGCTGCATCAGATGACCTGGCCTCCACAATCCCCTGACCTCAACCAAATTGAGATGGTTTGGGATGAGCAGAGTGAAGGAAAAGCAGCCAGCATATGTGGGAACTCCTTCAAGACTGTTGGAAGCTGGTTGAGAGAATGCCAAGAGTGTGCAAAGCTGTCATCAAGGCAAAGGGTGGCTATTTGAAGAATCTCAAATATAAAATCTATTTTGATTTGTTTAACACTTTTTTGGTTCCTACATGATTCCATATGTGTTGTTTCATAGTTTTGATGTCTTCACTATTATTCTACAATGTAGAAAATAGTCAAAATAAAGAAAAACTCTTGAATGAGTAGGTGTTCTAAAACTTCTGACCGGTAGTGTGTGTGTTACCCTTCAAAAGTTTGGGGTCATTTAGAAATATCCTTGTTTTCCATGAAAACATACATGAAATGAGTTGCAAAATGAATAGGAAATATAGTCAAGACGTTGACAAGGTTATAAAAATTTTTTTTTATTGAAACAATAATTGTGTCCTTCAAACTTTTCTTTCGTCAAAGAATCCTCCATTTGCACCAATTACAGCTTTGCAGACCTTTGGCATTATAGTTGTTAATTTGTTGAGGTAATCTGAAGAGATTTCACCCCATGCTTCCTGAAGCACCTCCCACAAATTGGATTGCCTTGATGAGCACTTCTTACGTACCATACGGTCAAGCTGCTCCCACAACAGCTCAATAGGGTTGAGATCCAAGTGGCTGTGCTAGGCCCCTCCATTATAGACAGAATACCAGCTGGCTGCTTCTACCCTAAATAGTTCTTGCATAGTTTGGAGCTGTGCTTTGGGTCATTGTCCTGTTGTAGGAAGATTTTTGGCTGCAATTAAGCGCCGTCCACAGGGTATGGCATGGCGTTGCAAAATGGAGTGATAGCCTTCCTTCTTCAAGATCCCTTTTAACCTGTACAAATCTCCCACTTTATCACCACCAAAGCACCCCCAGACCATCACATTGCCTCCACCATGCTTGACAGATGGCGCCAAGCACTCCTCCAGCATCTTTTCATTTTTTCTGCGTCTCACGAATGTTCTTCTTTGTGATCCGAACACCTCAAACTTAGATTCGTCTGTCCATAACACTTTTTTCCAATCTTCCTCTGTCCATTGTCTGTGTTCTTTTGCCCATCTTAATTTTCTTTTTTTTATTGGCCAGTCTGAGATATGGCTTTTTCTTTGCAACTCTGCCTAGAAGGCAAGCATCCCGGAGTTGTCTCTTCACTGTTGACATTAAGACTGGTGTTTTGCGGGTACTTTTTAATGAAGCTGCCAGTTGAGGACTTGTGAGGCTTCTGTTTCTCAAACTAGACACTCTAATGAGCCTGAAATCGAACCCACAAATGCTGATGCTCCAGATACTCAACTAGTCTAAAGAAGGCCAGTTTTATTGCTTCTTTAATTAGCACACCAGTTTTCAGCTGGGCTAACATATTGCAAAAGGGTTTTCTAATGATCAATTAGCCTTTTCAAATTATAAACTTGGATGAGCTAACACAACGTGCCATTGGAACACAGGAGTGATGGTTGCTGATAATGGGCCTCTGTACGCCTATGTAGATATTTCATAAAAAATCTGCCGTTTCCAGCTACAATAGTTATTTACAACATTAACAATGTCTACACTGTATTTCTGATCAATTTGATGTTATTTTAATGGACAGAAAATGTGCTTTTCTTACAAAAACAAGGACATTATTAAGTGACCCCAAATTTTTGAATGGTGTGTGTATATATATATATATATATATATATATATATATATATATATATATATATATATATATATATATATACATACTGTACCAGTCAGAAGTTTGGACACACCTACTCATTCAAGGGTTTTTATTTGTACAATTTTCTACATTGTAGAATAATAGTGAAGACATCAAAAGTATGAAATAACACATATGGAATCATGTAGTTAAACAAATCAAAATGGGCAGAGAAGCACGGGGCAGTTATCTGTCCAAGGAAATTTACTTCCTAAATAGTTATATGATTAGGGTATAGTTTACTACATTGCGTATATGTAAATATTGATCACATATATTTCTCCGTCTGAAAATCTTCCCTCTCCTAAAAGGTATGCTATGAAAATAGCTCAAGTCTCTCCAACTCTGCTCTCTTTAAACTACATCTATCACATTGGTTGATATAGTCCTGTAATACAGATAGTCTAATATAAGGACCATGTGAGAATCTCTGGTAATTTAACCTATTTTTATTTTTGCGTATTTGATATTGCCTATAGGGCGCATAATTGCGGGCGGAGTGCGGTATGAAAAGCTGCGGACGGGAGCGGGATTACGAAATCGTTCCTGCGCAGACTTCTACTGTGCACCATAACAGTGAAGCCTGTAGTTAGAGCTGTTCATTAATGTGCCCGTGTGAAAAATAGAGAATTAGCTAAGGAAACTGACAGCTCAATAACATTACATTCTGTACTGAATAATAAAAACTCACATTGCATTGAAAAAACATCAGAATATTGGTCTTCAATTGTTTAGTTTTATCGTTTGATTCAGGTCTAGTGTGATTGAGGCAAAAAGAATAGCTAAAGTTAGCCAACTTTTGGCAAGCTCTCAACGGTACATAAACTTACAAAAGCTAGCCAAGTTCATTTACTTCTGTTGAAACGGAACAAAACAATGTCTACAAAACATTTCCATACAAACAATAGCTGTTATAGATAGCGATATGAGGTGGCAATTATTACTATCTGACAGATAGCTGGCTAGAGTAGCTAATTAATTCAACTCAGTCAAGAGGGGATGAACCATTAGCTAACATTACTGTACATGTCAGTTACAATACTAGGTCAGCACTGCGAATAAACACTAGTTTAGTTCTTTCCTGTTAAGTTAAACAACAGTTACCTTGCCAGCTACATCAGTAAACTAAAGAGTAGCCAGTTCTTGCTTTTACAACTTGGTGAAAGAGCGCAACACATACACACTGAACTATGTTCAACTCTCCTGTGCTGGTCCAGCCAGCCTACCAGAAGCTTTTCCCTCTGACAGCCTGCGCTGTGGTGTCCACTTGGTCCTAAATCCAGCCAACCGCTCTGAGGCGTCCGCATGGTCCTAAAGCACACCTAAAACTGGGGGGGACAAAAATGCAATTTCAGAATGTGGGGGGGGGCATGACCCCCCCGTCCCCAGTGAAAGTTGCGCCCCTGGTTTTAATATATTATCATTAGCAATGGATGTTAAAAAAACGGATTTAATTAACTTACTGTGTGAGGTGAAGAGAAAATTACTTAGAAGCTCAATTTAATAGTGGTTGACCTGGTGAGTTAAGACAATCAGACATCCCCAAATGGGAACTTTCCTACATTTCCCCACAGCAGGCCAGGTACTTCTATCACGTTGGGGGCGATGAAACAACGGAAGTCCACTCATTTTCAATTAAGGAAGCGAAGTGGGCACGGGGACCGTTGGGCGATGCGAGCACGGGCGGTGGATGTGAACAGGGCCGGAACCACAGTTGGGGAAAGTTTAACTTTATACTAATAGTCAGAGAAATCGCGTTGCTATTGATCAATCGAAGCTCACTAGTTTCCAGCCACTACTGGATTGACTGTTGATACCTAGCACTACCTAGCCTGCTTGCTAGCACCAACATGATGCCGAAGCAAGCGTGGCTATCCAAATGTATGTGTTAAAAGGATCTCGCCCATGTCTTTGCCACACACTTCTCCCTTGTCTCAACATTTTAAAAAGTACTCAAGACACATTATCTTCACACACATTTTAGTTGCTTTTCACTGACAGCCGCAACTCATTAATCAACTAGACCTATTGCCATGTGCGCTGCCCAAATTGCGGGCTTCCCAAATAGGCAGAGGCCTATAAAAGCTTGTGATTTGAAACAATCCACAGCAAAAAAAATTGAAGAAGCTAATGATCCTCGACGCTTCTGTGGCTAAGTCATGCTTTCTGGTGAAGTATTTTGAATGATTTGATTTGTTTCTGTATAGACAGGAGTAAATAGGTCAATATAGCCTAATTTTGGCAAATGTATTTGCCATTTCTTTCCTGTTCTACTGGTCATATTAACAACCCATCCTAGTTGTTGTTATTAGATTGCCCCTCTACGTTTCTAACAGAGATTTTCATTTCTGTCACATATGGAACAGCTCTCATCAGGTGAACTGTTTAGAATGGTGTTTCCCACTAATTGCATTTTGGCAAATATTTTATTGGCTTCTTCATTACAGGAATTGCATGTTCTGTTCGGTGGAATTACCATAATCTAAATGTGATTTATTTCATTCTGAGCACAGTGGGTGGACACCCTAATTGGTTACGCAACCAATTCATATGGGTCTGGTAAATTTCTCAAATGGCCAGTAAATTAAAATCTTCCCGGTCACGTTGTCCGGCACAACATGTTCCTAACGGAAACCCTGGTGTGTCTGTGTGAGTGGATGGAGGGATGGTAGGAGGTCCCTATGCATGACTGTCTCTGACCCCAGAGGAAGGAGTGCTCTGCTCGGGCGATCAAGCAGAGGAGTGGGTGTGTGGCTCCAGCAGGCCCCCAGTGTCCGGCCTGGAGCGTGAAATCTCGAGCTCTGCTGGTCGGTACCAAAAGCTCTGGTCTGCCTTAAAAAGCCTATGTAAATTATGATCGCCCCTACGGTGAATTATTTTTCGCAAATTCGCAACAAATCAAGATATTTTTATATTCTGACTACTACATTTGTCATCACATAGGATCACGTGCTGACAGTGTTGCCAACTTAGCAACTTTGTCGGTATATTTAGCGAGTATTCAGACCCCTCTAGCGACACATTTTTTTTAAATCGACTAGCGACATATCTAGCGACTTTTTCTGGTGTTATTGGAGATTTTTGAGGGAGAGCAAGTAGATCCTCTTAAGCTACTTGACAGCTTGGTTAGCCTGATCAGGTCTGTGAGCAGCAGGGTGCTGAATCCACTGGCAAATGTTGATGTACTCAAAGGGCCAATAGATGGATACATCAGTCCCAAACCGTACCTTGGTTACCTTTTTGAGTCAAAGGCAGCTGAGCTCCACCTTGCGCCTGAGGATGAAAACAATGTCCGAAAGTGGTGTGTAGCCTTCACCATCTCCCTCACTAATGAGTTGAGGGTGAGACTGCCGGACAACATCGAAGCGTTGCAGTACATGTCAGTTTTCAATGGGGAGGAAACTCTAAAGTACAACAAGAGCCCTGGAGAAATAGAAAAAATAGCCAAGCTCCTTGGCTACTCCCATGCAGAGATAGACAAGATTGTACAGCAATGGCATGCCATCCATCTTAGTAAATGGAATGAGACAAAAAACACACTGGGCTTCTGGAGTGAGATTTGGAAGTTCAGGGATGCAGCTGATATCAACCCGTTTCAAGAACTTGCCATGGCTGCTGTGTCTGTGTTGTCCTTGCCACACTTGAATGCTGAAGTCGAGAGAGTATTCAGCCAGATGAGTGTGGTAAAAAGCAAACTTAGAAATCAGATGTCCTTGCAGACCCGTAACTCCATCCTGTACATTGGATATGGACTGAAGCTGTCTGGTGAGGCTTGCTATGAGCACCAGCTGCCTGATAATGTTTTACAGCTTTTTGGCACATCAGCTGCTTACTCATTTAAGTCAGCTCCCTCAGTTGCTGAACCTGCCATAGAGAGCCTTGACCAAAATGAAGATGACCCACTCTTTCTGTGAGCCAGCACAGCCTGTGTGTGTGTGTGTGTGTGTGGAGGGGGGTCTGGGGGGAAAAAAACAATTAACCTGAATTAGGGCCAGACTAGTTACCATCATTTTCTCACATTGCCATTGACAGTTTTTTTCAATTGTCTCTTTTTGGTCCATTTAGATTGTTAATGTAGATTGTATACAAACAAAATGTAAAAAATGTTATGGTTAAAAAATGTAATGTTTTACTGTGACTTGTTGTAGGCTCCTAAGTGGACCATAAGGTTAGAAACCAAACTAAACTAAAAAACAAAAAACTTTTTTTTAAATTAAATAAAAAATAAAATAGAAAACTAAGTAACACCGCCAGAGTGTCTCTTTTGGGTCACTTTTGCCGGTCCCAAGCCCGGATAAAGGAGGAGGGCTGGAATTGTGACATTAAAAAAACCAAGACTCGACAGAAGAAATTTCATTTGTAGTTCTAAACATATTTAGGGTGTTTTTTACTCACTTTTTGTCTCTCCCACGACGTTATTCCTCTCTCCTACAGCGTCCATCACAATTACATGCACATGGCCAATTAGGCAAATTAGGTGATGTGATTTAGCGACTTTTAGGACAACCAATAGCTACTTTCCTTACTGAGGAGTTGGCAACACTGCGGGCTGACACAGACCAATTATGGTCCGACAGGCTATGAGGAGGCTCGCGGCAGGTAGCCTAGTGGTTAGAGCGTTGGACTAGTAACCAAAAGTTTGCAAGATCAAATCCCTGAGCTGACAAGGTAAAAATCTGTCGTTCTGCCCCTGAACAAGGCAGTGTTCCTAGGCCATCATTGAAAATAAGAATTTGTTCTTAACTCACTTGCCTAGTTAAAAAAAGGTTTTAAAAAATGCCGTAGACATTAAGGTTGACTCTCAGGCAAGATTAAAACGACTACATCGACCATGATCCTTTGCTAGTTATGGTCACTTTAACCACGATTCTTAGCGATTTTTGGGGGGGTGCCATTCAGTCTCATTCAGCAATATTGCGCGCTTCAAATACTTCCGGCTTCGTGCACCATCAGGAGTTTGCCATAGGAATACGTGGATGACGTCAGTGCTATCACTATCTACTGGTTGTAATGTCAGTGGGCTCCAGCCATGAGTACAGTAGGAGAGATAACAGAACATACCAGGACTGAAGTCATGGACCAGAGGCCAGGAGAGCAGAGAACCTGAGGTTAATGGCTGGGAGTTCATGATCCATCCTCACACAACTGTACTGACTGCAGCATTGTATGGTGGTGGTGGAGAAAAGGTACTGGCTACAGGGCTAGTAGAGAGTAGCTGGGTGCTGCTGGGTTAAGGGCTGTTTGGGATGCAGGCTGCAGCCGAGGGTCTCCAACATACACTCCCCCAGGTGGAGGGCAGCTCTTTGACGGACATAAATTGGCTTTTCCCCCCTCCTGAGTGGCTGCTGGGGGAAGCGCTCCACTGCGCTTGATAGACACGGCCCAGAATGCCCAGAACAGACACAGGAAATAATATTCCCCTCTGAACCCTGCTATCTAGTCTGTCCGTGTGTGCGCGCGGTTGTGGATGTGTGTGGCTGAGCAGATAGATAAAGTTTTGTGAGTTTGTGTGAATAGATGGGTCTCTGTGGGATAGTCCACACTTCTGCCTGTTTATTTAATACATCATTTTTAAACCTTAATCTATTTTGATATTGCAATATTTAGAGCTTGATGAAGGGAAGAGGAGTGAAAGGGTGGGGTTGATAAAATGACAAAGCAGGTAAATTGAGAAGGGGGAGAATCATAAGGGAGTAGGAAGTAAAAAAGGGTGAGTTAAGAGGACAGGGAGGAGGGGAAGTTGAGAAATTGGTGGCAGATGAGGAGGGAATCTGTGTGGGGGGGGGGGTGATGGAGAGAGGGACAGACAGAGGAAGACTGATAAGAGTAGGGGCAGTGAAGCAGGAAATTATGAAATGGAGAGAGTGAGGGTGTGTGAGAGAGGGAGGGAGGGAGAATGAGGAAGAATGAGGGAGGAGGTTCTAGGAGGGAGAGACGTGCATGTGCCTCCCAAGGGGGACAGAGCCAAGGAGAATCTGTCGTTCACCTTCAATTAATTCACACTGTCCTCCCACTGTGCTGGGGGTGCAGCCAGGCGTGCCGGGGGTGTGTGTGTGAGGGACTCATAATATCTGTGTGTATGTGTTTGTATGTGTGGGTACTGTGTAAGTAGCTTTGTCCATGCGTGAGTGTATGCGAGGCGCTTATGTATAAATGTGTAGCCATCTATCAGTTAGTCTCTGTTTATGTGCATCCGTCTCTGTGTACGACTGAAAGAGGAGGAGGGGGGCGACTGGCTCTGGGCACGAATGCTCTTAGAACACATATGTAAACACGTTTTTAAAAATGCGGGCAAAAGGTATTTTTAAAAGGCAACGTGCCCCAGCGTTATGACTGACCTCAGTAACGTTCCTGTTGAATCCCTCTCTAAGTTAGACTGACCTTTGCCGATCCTGTCAACGTTTTTGTAATAAACTAGCCTGTTGATAGTTTTCATCTTTAGTCAGGCCCTCGCCTCACTGTAAATAATGTACACACAATACCATGGCACCCTATCCATCTGCTTTACATATTGTGATCTGGATGTAATGGTTTTGTTTGTATTAATATGGGGTGGCTAATCTTTCTGACTCCCTCCCTCCCTCTCTCCCCCTCAGGTATGGGAGGTCCTCCTCAGCTCCAAGGCTCCTATGGTGAATGTGTTCATGGCTGTTCCAACCATCTACTCCAAGCTGATCCAGCACTATGAGCAGCACTTCACCCAGCCACGCGTCCAGGACTTTGTCAGGGCTGTCTGCAAGGAGAGGATCAGGTAACAAGAACCTTATAGTCTACTTATACGAGTATCAATACCACAGGAAACGAGTAGATCTCCATCAGTAGCGGTATCATAATATTCATATCTTTAACAAGCTCATTGCTTATCTATTGTGATGAAATTGCATTCTTAAAAGACATCTTCAGAGCGAATGGGTTCTCGTGAATCTGGCCAGTGGTTTCTCATTCCGTCAGAGAGTGAAGAGAGAGTTTGAAGGGGAAGGGACACGTGTCAGAGATCAAAGGGATGGGATTTAAAGAGAGACGGGGCTTTGTAGAGAGATGTGACAGACGCTTTCTCCAAATGTACCAGGGCTTATGCTCAAGAGAGAGTGAAGAAAGCAGTGGGACGCAACAGATGGAATAGAGTTATAAACTCTATATAAAGCCTAGCTCTTATGTTACCCCAACCTAAAGTTGCAAAGCTACCGGTAATTTACCAAAGTGACCTGAATCTTCTGTGATTTTGGTAATTAACAGAACATTTAAGGTAACTTTGATAATGTATAATTGAATAACTTTAAAAAAAAAAATCATATATAGTATACATGTTTTTATGCTTCTAGTGGATAGACCATTTGGTTCAAGAGAAAATGGCCTAATTAATGAAAAAAAGCATCTAATCAACTCTTGAACCTATTTACTTTTTTCACAATTGCCACCAGTTTGGCGCCAAAACATTGACAACAAAGACATATTGACATAGTAAAATAAATAAAAGTGTAAAAAAATAAATAAAGGATATTTCATGCTGAAACCCCCTATGATCTGGCCTCGTTTTTCGTTAAGAAATGCAGCGGCACTGACTGCAACAAGCCAAACAAGAGTTGGGTGTGGTTTAATGTAGGTGTCTCTTGTGTGTGTGTTTGCAGGTGACAAGAGTTTGTACATTCACTCTGCTAAAACAGTACACAGTTGCAGTCACTCACCTTTCTAGATAACTTGAAACGGTCAAACCAGGTCTTGAAGCCACCTAGGTCAGCTTGTGCTAGACAACTTCTTTCTCCAATTAGCTTCAGCCGGCTGGTGTGCGACCGTGGCAAAGTAGGTTTGACATTGGATAGCCTATCTCTGGGGCTAGTTAGGGACCTTAAAATAAATTACACAATGTGAATAGGACAAAATTATCATGTTGCACATTAAATGCTTTCATTATTGTATATGAATTTCTACAATTTATAGTTGGTTTGAGGTTTTGTCATTTTCAAATATTGTCCAATGTACATTGTGTAATTTACTGATGGTCCTTAACTAGCCCCATAGGGACATTGAACGTCAAACCAAATTGGCCATGGGCGTTATGATTGGGTCGCGTGCAGCTGCTCTCCGAATGAAGGATTACTTGGGTGCTGTATCCTTCATTCCGTGACATACCATTTTATCCCATCACCTTGCAAATCTCTGTTTTGAACGAGACTGACTTTATGACCAAAATTATTCTATTTACACTTTGTAGTCAATTTTGACACTAGAATAAATGTTTCTGACTCATCAATGCCACATGGGCTGTTTTCAAAGCGAGCAGTTGCTTTTTAATGAAAGAAATAGGCTGCCAGTTGAGGAATCCTGATTTGGGCTAAGGTTTTACAGCTTTGTCAAATTTTTGTTGTTGTTGAAAATCATCTTATTTGTTTATTTGATATATTTGACATGTGATAAGGCCACACAGAGGGCCAGAGATCATTAGACACCTGTAATAATCTGAAGTACTCCAAAAGGCCACTAGATGTCATCTTGTAAAATTCACCCAAAAACTTGAACGTCACCATAATTCTGGTAGTTCACTGGTAAACTTAGAAAGTTTACAGTAATATACCCTCCCTTTGCAACCCTACACCAACCTGAAGCTACTCCAGTCAATGCTAAGGGCATTGAAAAGAGATGGCTTCATCAGAGCCTGGTCCTTCACTGAGTGTGACCCAGACTGGCCCCTCTGTCCCCAGGCTGATGGTGTCTGGCTCGTCCGCCCTGCCCCAGCCCACCCTGCTACGCTGGGAGGAGATCACAGGACACACCCTGTTGGAGCGCTACGGCATGACAGAGATAGGCATGGCCCTGTCCAACCCCTTGAACGGTCCTCGCATCCCAGGTACACACACACACACCATTGACCACCACCATTTTCCTTTGTACAGTGATGTCATAACCTCACACACATCCAGAAACTCTACGACAGTGAGACTGGATTAAATTAATATTACAACGTGCAGACAGTCATTAGGCTCTGTTGTTGCGCTATATTTTTTGCCCTGTCTGACAGTTGTCTCAGCTGTCTGAGGAACATGGTGTGGATCAGACTATTTCTGTCTGGTTTATCTGTGTTCTTATTCCAGGTGGTTTAGTATCAAAGCTCTATGCTGTTGTTGTTGTTTCTGGTTCGATCCTCAGGTGACTGGAGGGCTGTATTTCTTTCTTCAGTCTTTCCATTCTTCTTCTAGTCTTTTGCCTGGAGGATCTTCAAAGCAGCGGTGTGACAAGGCAGGCTAATTTGACTGTCTGCAGCCCAGCTAATGCGGTCTCTGTTGTTGTGAGCGCCTGTTTGAAATAAAGAGGCAGGCTCTATTTAATCCTGCGAGGTGGTTATTAAGACCAGCTCTGAGACGTTGCGGTCGTATCGACGTCTTTCCAGCGGCAGCCTATGAGACGCTTGTGGAAGAGCGTATGTGATGCCGTCGCCTTTTTAAAGTAGGTTAAACAAATCAATAACAACCACAGAGCTCTCCGAAAAGAACACTCTTCCTCCACGGCACGTCGCCCCTTCAAAACAACTGTCAACTGTTAACCAATCAAATAGTGTTTTATTATGAATTTATTTATGACAATCTATTGAAGACGTATTGTTATTTTATGTGTGAGTATTCACGCAGTTGTGTGATAATACAAGAATAATGGTCGTATTTGTATCACGTTGGTGGTTGTAATTTGATTCATGTTTGGCTTCACACTGAGGAGTAGGCTATACCCTTAAGCTATCTCTCTCTTAATCTATTCATCTCCATCTCATTTGTGTTTTTTCTTTCATCCTGTTTTTTTCCCCTCCTCTTTTGTTTCCCCCCTCTAACACCAGCCCTGGCAGGAGACACATGTCCCCTTTCAGCAGAATGACTTTGAGCATCTCAACCCCCACCCTTTCACTTCACACCCTTTCCCCCCTCCCCTTCTCTCCTCTCCCCATCCCACTTTCTCCCTTCCCTGTGCTTTGTGTTTGGGGGAGGTTGTGGGGAGGTTGTTGGGGGGTTTGAGCAGCAGTGCTCCAGCAGGGCTCCAGGGGGCGCAGGGCTGTCAGCTCCCCAGGGCAGCCCAGAGAGAGCACAGTGTGAAGGAAGGCTGCTGAATTATGCATGGGGAAGGCAGGCTTGGAGCTGCACCGTACACAGTTCTCTGCTCCTCTCCCTCCCTCCATCCTCTCCTTTTCCTCCTCCTCTCTGCCTGGCTGGTCTCATTTGAAAACTCTAGCTGGCAGGTTGTGTGTGTGGCTGGCTGGCTGGCATGGCTGATGCTGCAGTCGTAATTAGAGGTTCAGATGGGCCCACTGATGGAGCCTTGTTAATGGGCCTCTGTGCAGTCAGGGGAGCCATTGTGTTTCTGACAGGGCTGTCGCCACAGGGCCGGCTACATTCCACTACACACACACACACACACACACACACACACACACACACACACACACACACACACACACACACACACACACACACACACACACACACAGTATATCTATAAAGCTATATTAATTCAACTCTGCTTTAATAGGCATGAAGAAAAGGGCAGTAATGAGGACATCATCATAATAAGATGTTATCTTATTCCTAATACCACTGGAATGTTGTTGTTGTTTGAATTGATTATTTCTGCTATTTTCGGCAGAGGGCTGATGTTGGCCGTATCATTTCATTAGCCGTTTCCAGCTGTCACTCAACGACCTTATGTCCCTCTCAATGCTGTCCTCATTCTCCTGCATGGTTAGTAATTGTACCCTGTGTGGAATGTGGGTAGAACACGGCTCTGTAATATTTCTGTCTTCTATTTAGAGTTTCTAGTCACTCGTTTAGCCCTCGTCCCCTTTTTGTAATTCCCCTCCAGTCTTTCTGTTCTGCCTGTAGCCTTTGAAGTGGCAGTCAATCTCAATTCTCAGCAAAGTAACGGTGACCTGAATGTTACATGGCTCCAAAATATGTCTGGCCTCCTTCCTGAATGGAGAGAAAAAGCGAGGGAGACAGAGAGGGGAGGAGAGAGAGATTGCTCGGGCTCAAGTATAAATGGATTTTGGTTAGTTTTGTGATTGAGGAGAGAAAGCTCTTTTTATCACCACGTCGTTGGCAGCTTTCTGCTGTGTTTGGAGGGTGAGGAGGAATGAGGACACGCTGACGATTACCTAGCACACGGGGAAACAACCCTGGGAGAAAAACTAGAGATGGACGTCATCCTCTCACACAAAAAAACCCTCAAATGAAGGGGACGGTGGCAGGAGGGATCGGACAGGAAGTGACTTTCGAGAGACTTAACAGAGATAAACTAGGCTGGTCTGGTTTTGAAACAACGGGAAGATAGTTTGTATCTCTGTGTTTCTCGCTCTGCTGATGAAGTGGAAACGGAGTGTGTTTGATTGGCATTACCAATCAGGGCTAAAGTTGATTAGATAAATTTGAAGCAGGGAGTTATTTTGTAATCATGGCCTGTCTGCCCTGTTTTTTATTGGGAGAGCAGTGGCCTGTGAAATGACATGGCCCACAGTGTCACACACAGAGAGAGAGGGAGCAGGCTGCACAAAGGTTTCCTTCTCTTTTGGTGGTGGCAGTCATTAGAGCTTATCTCTCTATAGGTCACACAGACAGAAGGAGAAAATGCCTCAGGAGAGGGGAATCTGTGTGCATTCATATGTGTTGGTGGTCACGTGTAGGAGAAGGATTGTCATTAAATCCCTATATTTTCATTTGTATTTGTTGATGCAAATATTTTGGGGGCGAAAATGGATTTATTTAAAACCATTAGCATTAATTGTGATAGTGTAATTAGTTCCATTGTGTATACATGATGTGAGTATTTACCATGTGTGTGTGTGTGTGTGTGTGTGTGTGTGTGTGTGTGTGTGTGTGTGTGTGTGTGTGCGCGCGCGCAGGTGCAGTCGGTGTCCCTCTTCCAGGAGTGGAGGTTCGCATCGTCATGACGAACGCAACCAGCACCACCATCGCCGAGGGCAACAGCAGAGAAACTCAGGTATTCAGCAGTCAGAAACACTCACATCCATAGATACAGTAGGACTCCCAGATAAAAACATATACAGTTAGCATGTCCAGGACCCTGTCTGTCTTAGCCACCCACTGTAGTGTGTGTGTGTGTGTGTGTGTGTGTCTTTAGGTGCGTCCAGGGTTGGAGGGGAAGGAGGGGGAGCTGATGGTGCGAGGAGACCAGGTCTTCACAGAGTACTGGAACAAACCCGAGGCCACCAGGGAGTCTTTCACTGAGGACGGCTGGTTCAAAACGGGTACAGTACAGTACACTGTCTGTCAGGAACACACTGTCATCTCATGATTTATTGACTGGTATGCAGCTACACAGGCTCATAACTTGAGGGACAGCTTGATGATACAATACTATGAGGGCTGCAAAAGACTAGTGAATGTTTCACATGACCACTAGGTCTGTGGTGGCTGGGGTTCACCATGTTCTCTCTACTTCGCCAATTACACCCAGAACACTGGATGAGGCACGTTGTCAGAACTATGTTTGTCATGACCTCTCTTTCTACAGGAGCTGTATTTAAACATTTAGGAAGAAGGTGTCTCGCTTCCCTTCAGTGACTGGCTTGTGATAAATGGAGGATGTGTGTTTTTGGTGCTGGGAGGCATTTCTCCTCTCTAAGTGGTTGTGACTCCTCTGTGGGTTGGGGAGAAGAAGAGCAGAGCTGTCAGTGGTGCAGAGGCCGACTAGGCCCTCTCTGGCCCAGTACATTCCCCCAAGGAGCCCTGCTTTAGTACAGGGCTACAGGGAGAGAGGAGCTGCTCAGAGAGAGAGAGAGAGAGAGAGAGAGAGAGAGATGGGCAGGGATAAAGGATGGAGAAAAGTGGGCAAGAAAGAGTGGAGGAGGTACAGATGGAGAGGGGTCTGCAGGGGGAGAGAGGGAGAGCTGGCAGGGAGGAAGGAGAGGGGACTGCAGGGGCAGAGAGGGAGAGAGTCAGGGAGAGCTGGCAGTGAGGAAGGAAGGAGAGGGGGCTGCAGGGGCAGAGAGGGAGAGAGTCAGGGAGAGCTGGCAGGGAGGAAGGAGAGGGGGCTGCCGGGGCAGAGAGGGAGAGCTGGCAGGGAGGAAGGAGAGGGGGCTGCAGGGGCAGAGAAGGAGAGAGTCAGGGAGAGCTGGCAGGGAGGAAGGAGAGGGGCGCTGCAGGGGCAGAGAGGGAGAGAGCCAGGGAGAGATGGCTGGCAGGGAGGAAGGCGGGAGCTGGCAGGGTGGAGTGGGTTTAATTGGCTTTTAGGGCTGGAAGGACAGAGTTCCAGTGCGCCGCACGCTGCTGTCACACCCCATTAGGCCCACTGGCCGGATAATGAGAGCCAGCGCAATCAGCTCCCAGCAGACAGACCAGCCAGCCAGTAAGTCCCATATCCAGCCACTGCTACTGCCAAGCACCCTGCCTGCCTGCCCCACCTGCCTGACTGCCTGCTCCATCCTACATGCACACACACAGTCACACGCACCATCACCTCAGGCAGCCTGCTTGCCATGGCGACCCTGCATCCACCAGCTCCATAGGCAGCTATATCCTCACTACCAGCGGAGGTTGGTGGGACAAGCTTTAGGAGGACAGGCTCATTGTAATGGCTGGACTGGAATGAATGGAACGGAGTCAAAGATATGTTGGATTTGTTTGATACCGTTTAATTTATTCCATTCCAACCATTACAATGAGCCTATCCTCCTATAGCTTGTCCCAGCAGCCTCCTCTGCTCACTACAGCACTACTTTACCTTTACTTTGACATACCTTATATGCCCAGGCCTATTCACTCTATTCTGCTGCCCCCCTCCCTGACACTGTAGGTGTTAGCAGTGTCAAATGTGATGTCACCTCATCTGAAGGCTTGTGGCCAGTTCAGATAGTTGAATAGGGAGGCTGGAGAATGTGCACAGAGGGCCTTACTATAATGATCAACTCATGACACATGTTATTTTTTACAGTGCTATTTCCTGTTTAGTGCATGGTTCTTTGTTTGTCACTATGTGTGATCTTGGCTCTGTTGGTGTGCAGGCAGGGTGAAAAGGTGTGAGTTTCAAGACGAGTACTACTTACACTCTCCCTCACTTCCTCTCACACTCATACCCTTTTCACACCTGCTCCCCCTCTTACACTCTCCCCGTCTCTGCCTGCTCACTTCTCCATCTAACACTCCTCCCTCTCTCACTCCCTCCCTCTCTCCCTTTCTTTACCCTCACCTGAACTAGCTGTCCTCTCTCACCATCTCAATTTTTAACCCTCTCATCTTCCTATTGTATTTTTTAATTTTTTTTATTTAACCTTTATTTAACTAGGAAAGTCAGTTAAGAACAAATTCTTATTTACAATGACGGCCTACACCGGCCAAACCCAGACGACGCTGGGCCAAATGCGAACCGCCCTATGGGACTCCCAATCACGGCCGGTTGTGATACAGCCTGGATTTGAACCAGGGTGTCTGTAGTGATGCCTCTAGCACGGAGATGCAGTGCCTTAGACCGCTGCGCCACTCGGGATTTTACCCTGTGTGCTCACCCTTTACCATACACACGGACTCCCTCAGAGAGAGAGGGGTGAGGACGAGAGAGGACAAAAGAGATGAAGAGAGAGAAAGCAAGGGAGATGAAGAGAGGGAGATGAAGAGAAAAGAACAGGGAGAGCCAAGAGGTCAACATGGTTTCTGTTTGCCTGGCGGTATCTTTAATTGGGTAAGTGTGGCCTTGCTGTGGCCTGACTGGCACCTCTATGGATAAGCTGTCACCCTGTTGAGCGCTCACTTTGCGCCCATCTCCACACCACGTTTGTTCCATTGATTTTCCTCACTTCTCTTTGTGTCAACTCACTCGCTCGGGCCTCTCCTCTCCTCCAATCTGCCCTGCTTTCAAACGTACTCCTCAGTAGCTCCCTTTCAGCTGTCTGTGTCTGCTAGATTACCCATCAGGGAGGGGGACAGAGTGTGCGTCAGTCTCGTTAACTGGCCAGGGGCTCCAGGCCACCTATTGAGCAGATCATTCATACTGGCTTAGAGTTACTGACTGTTTGACTGGGGTCTACCATGCCAATGGCCTCCCAAGTATACAGCACTAATGATGAGCCAGTCTCTGGACATAGTAACTGAAAACTTGCCTCCACTAGTCTCATCCCTCTTTCAGGATCTTAACATCATTTCAACCTCGTGACAACCATGGTGACACACAAGCACCCAAACGATGTGAGGAATCCTGCCAAGGCCTAACGCCATCATGAATTCATAACCAGCGTTATCTTCGACTCCCTCCATAAAATATTGACCGTGGTCAGATTTCTTCTGCCTCTGGTGTTTGTGTGCAGGCTGCCTGCCTGTGTGGTTAGGCTCTAACGAATAAGGTTTTCCCATTGTGCCAGTGCAGACCTTAAGACTGTCCCTCGTAAACAAGACCATTCATTTTATTAGCGGTAGCGCTGCGGAGATAGAAATGGAGAGGGAGGGGGAGAGGTAGAGGAAGAAAGAGGGAGAGACTGGGAGAACTGGGGATCAGCTGGTCTCCAGCACTCTAGCAGGACAGCTCACTCTTTTACCCCCGGAATGGATTATGCGCTGAAAAACAATAAATAATTATATCTATCAATAAATAAAGATGACTGGGAGGGAAAGCATTAGCAATTTTCCAAATGCTGCGTGCACATACCTATGAATAATGGAGGCGTCCTAAAAGTTGCCAGTTCTCAGGTAAGCACTGTTTGGGGACTGCACATTAGCCTTGCTGTGCTCGTAATAACAGGCAGGCTTGGGTGTGGGTGTGCAGGCCACTGGAGGGAGTGTGGAGAATGCTAACTAGGGTGAGAGGAAAGGAGTGGAGCTCATCTCAGGGCAGGGAGGAGAGCAGAACCTCTCTGCACAGAGCTTCAGAGGATCTGTAGAGAAGAATGGGAGAAACTCCCCAAATACAGGTGTGCCAAGCTTGTAGCGTCATACCCAAGAAGACTTGAGGTTGTAATCGCTGCCAAAGGTGCTTCAACAAAGTACTGAGTGAAGGGTGTGAATGCTTATTTAAATGTTGTTGTTTTTACAAAAATGTCTAAAAAAACGTTTTTGCTTTGTCATTATGGGGTATTGTGTGTAGATTGATGAGGGGTAAAACGATTTAATACATTTTTAAATAAGGCTGTAACGTATCAAAATGTGGAAAAAGTCAAGGGGTCTGAATACTTTCCTCATGCACTGTATATACTGTATATTTGATTTGTTTTATGATACTTGGAGTATATACAATATAATATCATCAAAAATAATATTGCAATACTCTCGTGTCAATTTTATTCCCCTCGATCACTAGTCTGTGGTCCGTTGATTTTGTGTGTAGTTTGTACTGTGGCCGGATTTTGCATTCAATCTGCAAATATTTTTTACATTTGTGTGTGTGTGCTCAGTGCGTGTTAGGTTTTAAAGTTTTGTCAGTCTTAACCTCTCAGCTGAGGTGAAACTAGTGTCTGCAGGACAGTCAGCAGCCTTATTTTCCAGGCAGGCAGCGATCACTAGTGATTTAAGCACTCCTCCATTACTCCCAGCAGTGTTCTTCACCTCCTCTCCCTTCCTCCCTCTCCCCCTCCCACCCTCCCCAATGTCACATTTCACCTCCGGTCACAACGCGGCGCCCCTCCAATGTCACATTCCCCTCACGGCTCCACCACCCACCTTCCCCTTGTTCCATTTCCCCACTACGGTAAGGCGACACGGCCATTCCGATGAAATGTTCCAATCGAGGTGTTGACATGTGGAGCAGGATATGTGGTAAACCACTAGTTCTACATTGAAACACTATAAACATCCTGTGTGCCCAAAGAAGAAACAAAGACTCCAGGAGGACGGCCCACATTAGATTTATTGACCTACTCTACTTTTGTCTTGGCATTGATGTTCTATTTTTAGCGGAGAGACTGATAGATAAATAGTGAGTATTTTCTGAGCTGGCTGTCAACTGTAGACCTGTTGTGGCTGATGGCAGATGGACAGGGATGGGACAGGGATGGCGGGACCTCTTTGTGCTGTTCTGATAGAGTTGGCCGTGAGATGAGAGGATGGAGGTATAGGTAGGATGGAAGGAACAGGCTGTAAATATTTTTAGACTCGCTGATAAGGCAGGGAAATGCCTACAGTACATTGATTGGCACACTAGCATTACCGCTACAGTGTAGGCAGTGTGCTGCCATGTTGATCTCTGCTATGTCTCGGTATAAATGGTTTCGGTTTAGATTCTAGGGCGCTTGCTACTGCACCGGCTCTGTGTGGCAACACGGCGAACAGTTCCATGCAAACTGTCGTCAAGTAGTTAGTGTACGTACACGCCAGATCTCCGGGAGAGGTCATCAATCGTAAAAGTTTGCTCGCTATCTCGCCAAGACGATAATCAACCGCGAGCAACATAGTCAGGAACATTAACATAAAGCAATTCTCTCCCTTTAATTGCATTGTACTATACAAATTAGATCACTCATCCGAGTGCGAAGCCGCTTTCTTGTACGATATTAATTACGCAAAAAAGGAGCTGTGACAAAAGTTAAGGATGATAAATAACATCAGAGCTGGTGATTTTTGTCAGCGGTTGTCTGTTATTCATCCTCATTAGCTGTTCCATTTAGCCGCCTGGGTTTTAACGTTGGCATTAATATTAATGTCTCCCTGCTTTGTGTTGACTGTTGTTCTTAAAGAGAGATGGCTGTGAACAGAGTAGCAGACACCCCCCCCCATTCATCCAGCTCCGATAAGGCCTTCTCTTGCTGTGATGCTGGATGTTCTCACTGAGAACATGGCTACTGGCTTATCTTCATCACTGCGTTACTTAGTTAGTTGATGGCGTCTTGTGTGAGGTGAAAATGCTGATTGACTGATACAGGACCAACTTGATGTCCTTAAACTTGCAACTGGCACAGAAATTGTTCCATGTGTTCCATGTGTCTCTCTCTAACACCTAGAGCAGCGGCGCCTGGAGTTGACAGAAGTGTATGTGTGACGCTGAGCGTGGCCTTTGTCATTTGTCTCACTCTGCCCTTTCTAGAGCCCCCCCCCCTCACCAAAACCTCCCACAGTGTAACCTTACCACTGAGTGTGCCCAGAGCACCCAAACACAAGTGTGGGTGTATGTTTGTGCCTCTGCGTTTTTTGTTTTGGCTTTGGGCGCTGCTGACTGTCACTTCCCTGCCTTTTCCCTGTCTCAGATTTCCAGCCTGGCTTGAGATCATGGTGGCAGGCAGGGGGAGACAGACACTGGCAAGGTGCTGAGAGGAGAAAGGAGAGGAGACATGCCACTGCAGACCAGGAACTTTCTCTGCGCTCCATCTTCTATTCTCTTCCACTGTTTTTCATTTCTTCCGTGCCATCCATCGGTTTTTTCCCCATGCCTACGAAGGAGATGAAAGCCCAGCGCAATTAGGCTTCTTATCGTTTTAATTAAGAAAGCCACTCGTCCATATCTCCACTCCTCCTCCGCTTGTCCTCCACAACAGTACAGAGACTGAGACTGGGATGTCAAACCACAAGTATTCTTCAGTGTGTCCAAAAGCCCTCCTCTCCATTTTTATCAGTTTCTTCTCCAATCACTATTCCCACTGGTCCCTCATTCCAAACAGGCGCTGTTTCTCTCTCCTTATTTTCCCCTTCCTCGAAGACATAAGGTCACAACAGCCATCGTCAAGTGAGCACCAAGTGTGTGAAACGTCAGCTGAGGAGTGTTTGACTGTACTGAATGTTAAGTCATAAGTCTGTCTGCGGTGTTGTGTAGACCCCTTTCCCCTCAGACATCATTGAGCAGTAAAGAGGGGTGAAGTGAAAAGCTATGCATATATTCCCCTCCTCCCCCATGGCATCCCACTTATCTGTAGTCATGTAAAACATGTTCTCATTCTACTTTCTATTTACATGAGAACGGGGCTACACGCCTGTGACTAAATTATTCCTGGCTTTTGGGGTTTTCTTCCTTAAAACCGAAGGGAAGGAAGGGGAAACTGTAAATACACTATTACTGATGTTAACACCCATCCAGTTCCTCTGCTCCCCCCCCTCCCTCCTCCCCCATCCTCCTCTCCTCCCCCGTTGCCCCGGCCTATCAGTGCAGAGCAGTGGTCTGTGAAGAAATTCCCAATATCTAAATTTACACACTGTATCAATCTTGTTTAATAGACTGGAAAGCTTATTGCTCCGGCGCGGAGCCGGGAGAGAGGGCAGTGGTGATAAATTGCGGCGTCCCTGCGACAGCCGCCCGTGATGTATAATGAAATATTTATGATTTATCCCGGCTAATAAACTGAAATGAGGTGCGTGATGTATGGGAACAGATGGGCCCTCTATTGATGCTGTGCTCGGTGGAGGCAGGGAGGAGAGAGAGAGGAGAGAGAGGGGAGAGGGAGGAGGGCAGGCAATGGGAGAGGAAGAGACACTGTAGAAAGGAGGGGGGTGGGGAGAGAGAGCAAGAGGAGAGAGAGAGAGAAAGGGGAGATGGAGGGGATGGAGGAGTTGCAGTACTGAAAGAGGCAGGATGGATAGAGGGATGTAGAGAAGAGTTGAGAGGATAGATGAATGTATTTTGGGAGGTTGAGATGATTAAGTGCGTGAGTGATAGAGAGGAGATGAGAGACTGTAACTAAACTGGTTTTGATTTATGCTTAAGTCTTTATCTAGTATTTCCTTACCTTGATACCATATACGATGGCAAGTGTGTACTATGCATATGATAATGTACACTGACATGAGTCATAGAATGTAGAGGTGACTATATCTTCTGGTAGAAGTGAGACTGAATAGAAGGTAATGTCGTAGTTCTCTTCTCCTGATGCTGTATCTCTAATGAAGGAGGGGTGACCTTGAGTCAGAGGGAGAGAGGCTGGGTGACCTTGTGGATGTGTCAACAGCTGCACATTCCACTTGTCCTCCACCAGTCACCACCACCAGCCCTGGGCCAGGCCCTGTTCTCCAGCACCTGCTTAACCCCCTCCCCAAAACCATTACACCTCTCACATACCCCAATACACCCCCACCTCTCTCACACTGCCCAATACACCCCACACCTCTCACACTGCCCAATACCTCTCACATATACTCACACACCCTAATACACCCCGACACCTCTCACACACCCTAATACACCCCCACACCTTTCACACACCCCAATACACCCCGACACCTCTCACACAGCCCAATACACACCCGCACCTCTCACACACCCCAATACACCCCCGCACCTCTCACACACCCCAATACACCCCGACACCTCTCACACACCCAATACACCCTAATACACCCCCAAACCTCTCACACATCCCTAAACACCCTAATACACCCCACACCTCTCATACACCCTAATACACACCCACATCTCTCACACACCCCAATACACCCACACCCCTCTCACATACCCCAATACACCCCCACACCTCTCACACACCCTAATACGCCCTACACCTCTCACATACCCCAATACACCCCCACACCTCTCACACACCCTAATACACCCCCACACCTCTCACACACCCCAATACACCCCACACCTCTCACATACCCCAATACACCCCCACACCTCTCACACACCCCAATACACCCCCGCACCTCTCACACACCCCAATACACCCCCGACACCTCTCACACACCCAATACACCCTAATACACCCCCAAACCTCTCACACATCCCTAAACACCCTAATACACCCCCACACCTCTCATACACCCTAATACACACCCACATCTCTCACATACCCCAATACAGCCCTACACCTCTCACATACCCCAATACCACCCCACACCTCTCACACACCCTAATACGCCCTACACCTCTCACATACCCCAATACACCCCCACACCTCTCACACACCCTAATACACCCCCACACCTCTCACACACCCCAATACACCCCACACCTCTCACATACCCCAATACACCCCACACCTCTCACACACCCCAATACACCCCCACACCTCTCACATACCCCAATACACCCCCCACACCTCTCCACCACCCTAATACACCCCCCCCACCTCTCACACACCCATACACCCCACACCTCTCACACACCCCAATACACCCCCACACCTCTCACACACCCCAATACACCCCACCACCTCTCACCATACCCCAATACACCCCCACCACCTCTCACACCACTCCCAATACACCAGCCCCCCACACCTCTCACACACCCCAATACACCTCTCACACACCCCAATACACCCCTATACCTCTCACACACCCCAATACACCCTAGTACACCCCCACACCTCTCACACACCCCAATACAGCCCTACACCTCTCATACACCCCGATACATCCCTACCCCTCTCACACACCCCAATATACCCCCCCACACCTCTCACATACCCCAATACACCACCACATCTCTCACATACCCCAATACACCCCCCACACTCTCACATACCCACATAACACTACACCCCCACCACCGCTCACACCCCCAATATCACCCCCACACACCTCTCACATACCCCAATACACCCCCACACCTCTCTCACATACCCCAATACACCCCCACACCTCTCACAT